>NW_022600655.1:0-38878 GCF_009176505.1 Sitodiplosis mosellana | reverse complement strand
GCTAAATAGAGTGAAATGCTATATCTACGCGTGTGACGACAAGTGCGTTGGGATTGAGTAGTGTCTACATTAGTGGTGGAAGTGGGTAAATTAAAAAGTCTGGTATTTTTCAGAGAGTAAGTATGCGTTGAAACTACGTTGTAATTGTGATTGAAACTGGTTGGGGAAAGTTTATTTTTCTAATGATACCTACCTACCACTATAAACGTCAGCGATCAACATCAACAGAGACACTATAGCATATAGCATTAAACGCACTATTGCTTCACTCTTTGTACACGCTTTGACATCACTTATGCTTTGGCGCGCGTCGTACGTTTTTCAAACGTTTATGTTTGATTCAAGTATTTCACCGATTTCACCGAATTTTCTTACTCAATATCAATAAATTCATTTTTACTTGGAAGTTTTTTTTTTATTTGCTATGATGTTTTAAAATATATTTTGTCGAGAAATATTTTTTTTCAATTTCCAAAATTAAATGAAATTAAAACACATAGCATGAAACGTATTCATAGTAGAAATGCATATGTATTAGTTTGTACTTATTCATTATAATGTATTTAGATAGGACGCTAGCGCGGCCTGATACCTACTTATTACATACAAACAGTTAAGGTTGCACAAATGCAGCAAAATGATATCTTCTATTTAAAAGCGTAACAGAAAAGTTGATGGTTAAACAAAGCAACAATATTAATATTGTTGACCACACAAATTGATATGGTCAAAGATTGACAAAAAATGTATTATAATAATTCTTGTACAGGACAATCGAAAACGGGAATCGAAGGAAATCATCCGATTATTCAGCTATTCGCCACCTGGAAAATACAGATCGACTAAAGATCAAACAATTTCTTGTTTTGTGAAAATATAAAAAGAATTTCATTCGTAATCCCGTACTTTTCCGTACAGTTGTTCGTACTTTTCGTTCTTCATATTTTGTACAAAAAAGCATATTCTCAGTGAAAATCGGACATTTTAGTCGAAAGTAGTTCGATCAATAATCGACTATATTGGAATCATTTTTGTGGCGTCTCCACTCGCATTTAACGTCCATTGTAGAAGCTTACTTGTCAAAGTTCAAACATCAATGCAAACATATGAAAGTGGAGGAAATGACGCCAAGCTGCACGAGGTTATTCCGACAATTTCGTATGGGAGGTACTTGTAAATCGATTCCGAATGGCTTTAAACTTTCTAAGATTTATGGCGAAAAAATAAGAATCTGAGAGTTTGAAGTCAATTGGAATCGCTTACACATCCCATACAAAAGAATTTTCGGGGAAATTTCAAGAAAAAATGGAGGGTCAAACACCAAACTTATGCAAATGTGAATCGCGATCAACGTAGAACTTTCAGAATTTCATATTTTCACCAAAAAATGAAATCTCAGAAAATTTGAAGCCAATCAAAATCGAATGGGTCTCATTTTGAGGTTTGTTGTGTCTTTGTGTGTTCACACCGAGTTTTATTGTTTTAGTTGTTGTAATTTTTTGGCGTGCGCTCGCACCACAACACATTGTTACATGTTTTGCTTTCTGTGTATACTTTTCTTCTTTTTTCTCTCACTCACAATCGCAAAAAGAGTGCTGAGTGCAGTATAATTTAATAATCGCTGAGATGACAAACGTCGAAATGCATCCGAACCAAAATTTCGTTTTTAACCCTCAACTGCATGAGCCCGCCTTTTGGTGGGCTATACAAAATTAGCTATGAAATTTGAACCCGACGCTACAAATCCACATGCCTGGTATCGTTTGATTCGTATGGTCGTACGCTATCGTGTGATACATACTCGATCAGTGTGAGTTTTGAGTCGTGCGGGTAGTGAGCTAGGGTCGTTTGAGTGGCTCGGAAAATCGGTTTTTCCAAAATTAATTATTTTGTTTGAGTAACGCCAACGCCGGTGGATGAGATGCCCTCTTTTTGTTATTTCCTGGCACCGGGAATTTTTTTTATGATAAAATTGGAGTTTTTTCTCTACGAATCAACCAAATTTCCCTAGAATTTTCCATTTTCACGAGGGTTTTCCCCTCATTTTTTGAAACCCGCCTAAAGGCGGTTTCATGCAGGAAAGACGTATTTTTTTTCGAAGATTGAAAATTTTTAGAACTCGAATTGCAGTGGTAATATTTGACATGCATGCAATTTTTCATAGCTCAATCATGATTCGACGTAGTGTTGGCCGTCGAACACTTTCGAACGCTCGTTCGACATGGTTTTAAAAAACGGTTTTATTCGTTCGTTCGACATTCATTTTGTTCGATGTTCGGTCCGAACAAAAATTTTTACATTAGAAAATTCGATGTATTGATCAAATTTATAATGTAATCGTTACAGCTCATGCTTTTATTAGCTTTTATTATAATTTTTCATAGTAATACCAATTTTATTCGGGAGATTTTGAAATAAAAAAAACT
Source organism: Sitodiplosis mosellana (assembly GCF_009176505.1). NCBI lineage: Eukaryota > Metazoa > Arthropoda > Insecta > Diptera > Cecidomyiidae > Sitodiplosis > Sitodiplosis mosellana. The sequence continues at coordinate 36,452 of NW_022600655.1, read as the reverse complement.
TTGTTCGGACCGAACATCGAACAAAATGAATGTCGAACGAACGAACGAACGAACGAACGAACGTTCGAAGCCATCACTAATTCGACGAAACACATTCAATCAGAGAGTGCTATTTCACTGCTCCCTGACCTAAGCTGAGCTGAATTTGCTAACTCGGGCGCCTGAAGCGTTATTGCAACACATTTACAGTGCCAAATCGACATTGCTTGCAATGATCATCAAAGTTATGTGTTGTATGGGAATAGACGCTCTGAAGCGTCCAGGCCAGAGCCAATTTCGCGAAAACCTCAGAAGAAAACCTACTAAAAGGTGAAGTTTGGTTTGACAATTTGAGGCAATTGTGAAAATTTACTCACAATAAGGAAAAATATCTTGCGTCACGACTTTTGATTTTAGATCAAGTTTTCAAGCGTTTTGTCGTCTAAAAGTCGTGACGCGATATTTTTCCTTATTGTGAGTAAATTTTCACAATAGTGAATGCGAGAAATACTTTTGAACTTTGTATCCAGAGATAAACCAGCGTCCTAGCGTCACTCAAAATGATATTAGTCATTTTGAGTGCTAAATCCACGCACAGGAGCGTCACTCCATTTTAACCTCGTCTAAAAACTCAAAAAATACACTTTTGCCAGAAATATGTCTATTTTAAGGGGCGGACCTCATTTATTTCGATCGAAACAATTTCTACAATGTTGGATACAATTTCTGAAAAAAATAATTTCTGAGTTATAATTTCTAGTAATTATCTCTCAGAAACTATTTCCAATATTTTACGGAAAGTGCATTTTTTATGTATCCTCCGAACAAAAGTTCAATTTCATACATTCAGATGTAAAAACACCGATTCATGATCAAAATGACAACGAAATGGATATTCAAGTGTTCGTGGACTCCCATTATTTTCACAAAAAAATAGCAGTTTTCTAACACCAAAATGTCGTCAGAGGTCTATTTCACGTGTTTTCCGAACAAAAACATCATTTTCAGTGAAAATAGAGCAAGTTGAAAAATTCACTTCAATCCGACCTATTTTTCGACCATGAAATGCCCTCAGATCGCATTTTTACCACTTTTAATCGATTGCTCGTCGAAAATTGAGCGGATATGGTCTTTTGTGAGCCTTTTTCAGCCAGTAGATGCGTATTTTTGGTAGCAATTTCATCGTAGAATGCGACTCTTCGTACAAATTCCGTTCATTGATGAATTGCCTATGCCCAGCACTTCGAAATACGAATTTTCCCGGATATATGGCATATGACATTTTGTTGATATGGTAACCTGCTACAAACGCTCAGTTCTCAAATAATTACGAGCTGAGTTTGCCCGATGGGCGTCTGAGTTGATCTAGTGTGCGAAATAAATACTTGAAAAAATCGTATACATGCAGGGCCATAGCCAGCTCTCCTGTAATGCAAATGTCAATCTGAGGACGGGTTTCGATGTGGCCTGACACCAACTACAACTTGGGCATATTGACACCAGAATCTGTGGGGGTCAAAAAAATTCGTGAACAAACGGGGACACGTACATCCAAATCAATACTTTTATAGAAAACCATGGTCAAACTGCCAATGCCCATAACTTTTTCGTTTTTGGACCAATCGGAGCACGGGGCACTTAGACCGGCGTTGGAAAGGTGGCGAAGACGAACTTCTCTTGGACACCTCAGACCACACCCTGGGTACCCCCTTCGTAAGATATGGGTATAGATTTGAAAATTTATCGAAATTTTGAAACCACTATATTTTTGACTAGACCAAACCTTAGGCATGGGAGATATGGTGTTTCCGATTATTTGGGCCAAGACATATCGAACGGTACCTAACAGGCCGGGGCTCAAATAGTGTCCTGAGAAAATAGCATACTTACTGTATATATACTCGTGACGCAAAAACTGGCATTTTTGATATTTGGCTTAAAATGCACAGTCTATGGAGCGTCACTTGTCGGACTACCGTCCTCCGTGATATTGAAAAAATCTTTCCATTTCAATTCCCTTAACAAAGTGTACGGAAAAGTAGAATATTCAACATTACCATTGTTGGCAGCATATTGAATCTATTCCAATTGTTCTTCAATATTAATTCGGTTTCCTTTACCGATAAAAAGTTGGGCGACATTATTGTGACCTGAAAAAAAATACAGATCAATGAAAAAGATCAAAGCGGTATTTTATTTAGTCAGCAGTACCATGGTTAACAGCTAACTGACGAGGTGTTAGATTCTCATGATTTCTAATATCAACTTTCGCCCCTTTTTTGATGAGAAATTCAGCAAAATTCTTGTGACCTTAGAAATAATTCAGATCGATGAAAAAGATCAAACCGATTATTTATTTTGTGAAAATAACTATTCAACATTACCATTTCTAGCAGCATAATGAAGAGGTGTATGATTATTATTAGTTATGACATCCATATTGGCGCCTTTTTTGATGAGAAATTCAGCAACATTCTTGTGACCTTAAAAATAATTTAGATTGATGAAAAAGATCAAACCGATTCTTGATTTTGTGAAAATGTTGGTTTGGTGAATGGTGATTTGACCGTGGGTGTAATTACGATGCATGAAAATATCAAATCACTCGGGTAGTTGCTTGCTTGCAAGATCGCGAACGCTTTACAGATGGCCTGTTCTCTGAATTCTAAGTCCAATAGTGTGACAGCTCTCAGCAACGTGTTATAGGCAACTTTTGCCTAATCGAATGGTGCGAGTAGGAATTCAGAATGCGACCGCTAGCAGTCGGTTTATCGTACCAGGTGGTTTTGATGGTGCCATCCGACTGTCTAATGCAAAGTAGAACGTTGCTTCAACGCACCAACACGACATTCACCTACATAGTTTTTATTTGCCTTTTTTTTCTTATTGTCGTACGGAAAACAATTCAAACTAGACTAGTTTTTCTTCCTTATTTGTTATGTTACACTTGAGATTTCACCCAAAAGGTGCTCAGATTAGCTGTGATCGTTTTCCAAAGAGCAATTAATGCTCTCTTAGTGAGAAAGTATTGACTGATTTATTGTTTGTTATTCTCATTGTATTTAACTTGAAACAACATTCTATTTTGTAGGCTTCTGATGATGAATGCAAATGCAATCGAAACGTTAAGCAACATGTTTTGAATAAAATATGCGCTATGACCGCTAGCCGTCCCGAAAGTATTTTCATTGATATTTTCATGCATCGTATTTTGTGAAAATAACTATTCAACATTACCATTTCTAGCAGCATAATGAAGAGGTGTATTATTCGAATTAGTCACGACACCCATATTGGCGCCTTTTTTGATGAGGAATTCAGCGAAATTCTTGTGACCTTAGAAATAATTTAGATCGATGAAAAAGATCAAACCGATTCTTTATTTTGTGAAAATAACTATTCAACATTACCACGCTCAGCAGCATAATGAAGAGGTGTCTGATTCAAATTAGTCATGACATCCATATTGGCGCCTTTGTTGAGGAGAACCTCGGCGACATTTTTGTGACCTGGAAAAAAAATCAAATCGATGAAAGAGATCAAATCAATCGTAACTTTAATAAGAACAAGCATTCAACATTACCACCTAATGCAGCTAAATGAAGAGCTGTGGTATTCAAATCACTTCCAATATCAGCGTTAGCTCCATTCTTGAGAAGCACATCAGCGACACCTCCGTGACCTAAAATAATACGGATCAGAGAAAGGGATCGACGCGATATCCTATTTAGTCAACCCTACCATTCATAGCTGCCAAATGAAGAGGTGTCTGATTAAAATTATTTTTAATATTAAGATCATTTGCTTTACGGCTGAGAACTTCAGTGACGCTCTTGTGACCTGGAAAATAATTCAGATCGATAAAAAAATTAAACCAATTTCCCATTTAGTGAAAAAAAAAGTCAAGGCTACACTGACGAAGTGTAGTAGACATCACACACAACTCTGACACCCGTTTATATGCTAGTCGGGTTTGTGTGTGAGTTGGTTGCGATGGCTGTATATGCGACGTTTGTTTGCACGATAGTTGTGTGCGCGGCAGTTGCATCGCGATATGCTTGTCTATTGGCCAAAGCATATTCAATGCTTGCTGCTAAGCAATACTAATGCGCATAGTACTCGAAAAAAGTATTCAAAATTACCATAGGCAGCAGCATAATGAAGAGGCGTCTGATTCTCAACATCTTTGATATCAAGATTGGCTCCTTTACTGGTGAGAAGTTCGGCGACACTCTTGTGACCTGAACAATAACACCGATCGATGGGATAAAATCAGGTCAATCTTTTATTCAATAACAATAAGTATTCAACGTTACCTTTCTTAGCAGCATAATGTAGAGCTGTCTCATTGAAATCATTTCCAATATTAGGGTCGGCTCCTTCAGCGATGAGACTTTGAGCTTCCTTCACTTTGCCTGAAAGAATATGAAAAATATTCATGGATCAATGAAACGGATTGAACAAAACATTCTGTTTTTTAAAAAAAAAATCCAAAATTACCAGCAATAGCAGCTCTATGCAGAGCTGTCTCTCCCCTTATGTCTTTTTCGTTTACTAAAATATGTGTGAAAAGTTAAGCATAAATGAGGTTCCCATATCTTCGTTACAAGGTGCTTTGTATATGGAATTTAAGAGTTAAACTGGATAAATAAATGAAACTTCAATCTTACCGTTCCTCCCGGGTGGTGCTCCGCTCACATCCCCGATTAATAACTATGGAAATAGAATTAAAGTGATAAATTTGGAATGGGAACAACGGATGAGATTAATTATAAATGTATTTATAACAGTTTTCAACTATTTTTAATAGAATAAAAGTTTCCGATGTACATTTTTTTTGGAATAGAAGAATTTTTTCAATTGAAGAACTTGAAAAAAGGACACTTTTCATTTTTCAAATTATTTCAGAAAAAATTATCACAAATTGTCCACGAAAAGCATCAAACATGAAAAATTGAAAAAAATCGACTGAAATTGTCGACTCACCTCGGATACCATCAAGCCAATGAGCAGCAGTGTGAAAGAACTTCGACTCAGCATTTTTCTAGCTTCGAACTATTGAAAGTTTACTATGAACGTATCAATTGGTAAGAACTGTTTGATGGACATGCGAATCAAACGCATCCTCTTATATATTTTTCAAGTGTGGCTACGTCGGTAGGCAGCACACTGTATGATTCAATCCACGTACAATGACGATTCTAATTAAAGCCCACAGAATATTATCGCACACATTTTTAAAGATAACAATGTCAAAACAATTGATGGAATTACAATTCCACCTGTGCACGTGTGTTTAATTTCGCGTTTCACATCGAATGTTTTGCATTGAAAATATCAGATGTTTACATTTATTCCTTCATCACCTTCCTTAAACTACAAATTCAATGTAAAAATTTAAAAAGTAATTATTTTTCACTCTTGAAGGGTTGAGTGGTGTTACTATGGTACGTGGCTGTTCAAATTTAAAAATTTTCACATCTTCGCTGCATGCACAAAACACATTCCGTTTCAAAGTCGATCCAAAGTTGACCACAGATCAACCGTCGCTTACATGATGTAAATTAGAATGTGAATGATATACGGTATCACATTTACTTTACATCACTCAATAAGGTATAGGTAGGATACGATGGTATTGATACAAATCTACGCATTCCCTTAAAAAATTACAAGCGAATCTCATGCAAAACCATATCCATACTCAGTAACACATTCCATAGAAATATAGACAGCTCCTCAATTAGTTTGAAATTACAATGAACACACACGTAAAGAAATACTTACAATCCGATACAAATCACATAGAAAAGAAAAAAATTCTGTCACTGTCGCATTTCGTACCAACACAGCCAACTTTTTGTTTCCATGAAATAAATTCTTTGTAGTGGTAAAAAATCTATGGCACAGATTCGAGAAAAATATCACTAATATTAAGAAAAAATTTGTTCCGTTTGTGTCAAAGATTGAAAAATGTACAGTCATGGACTAAATTGAGCGTACGACTACCAGAAAAATGTATCGCGGACTATTTCATGAACCTAATTAATTTGTTCATTCAATTCTTTGCACTGTTTGTTGCGTAATTATGTGAACTAATAGTAACCGAGAGAATTTTGAATTTTTTTTTTGGATTTTGTGATTTTTATTGAAAAATGTAGATGAATGTCATTTTTGTGCTGGACAAAATTGAGCGTACGGTCCGTTTAATATTTGTTTAAATAGAGAAAATTCATGGAAATTGAAAAAGTGGGGATATAGTATGATGCACAAGCTCATGTTGCTTCGAAATGGTATATATGTTTTGCTCCACCGAACCGTTGTTTGGGAAATGGAGACGGTTAAACTTTTTTTTATTTTTCACTTTTATCACTTTCAACACATATGAATATTTCTTGAACCAAGAATGATATTGAAGCATCTTAACCGGCGTTCGAAAGCTTGAGGTTAGACCAACGAAATGCAATAATAACCAACCAAATATTTCAAGTACTTTAAAAGATACAGCCGTGAAAGTATGACAGCTGATGTCAAAATAGCGCCATTTATTTGACATTTGAGGTTATAACTCACAAATGGTATATTATTTTGACATCTTGTCTTGATCAAATTTACTCTACTCATCAAGTGCTACAACTATGCTGAACATATCAATCCCAAAAACTAACTCCCTTAAAAAATAAACGCTGAAGTACCACAATGTGGAGTCCATGTAGTATACTCTTATATGGATCATTTCGTATTAACGGATTTTTGGCTGACAAGATGTTGTTTTTTTGCTAGAAAATATTGAGCAAATTTCCAGTTCTTGATGTGAACAAAAAATTATCTCTTCTAGTCATCTCCAAAAAACAACATCTTGTCAGCCAAAAATCCGTTAATACGAAATGATCCATATAAGAGTATACTTCATGGACTCCACATTGTGGTACTTCAGCGTTTATTTTTTAAGGGAGTTAGTTTTTGGGATTGATATGTTCAGCATAGTTGTAGCACTTGATGAGTAGAGTAAATTTGATCAAGACAAGATGTCAAAATAATATACCATTTGTGAGTTATAACCTCAAATGTCAAATAAATGGCGCTATTTTGACATCAGCTGTCATACTTTCACGGCTGTATCATTTAAAGTACTTGAAATATTTGGTTGGTTATTATTGCATTTCGTTGGTCTAACCTCAAGCTTTCGAACGCCGGTTAAGATGCTTCAATATCATTCTTGGTTCAAGAAATATTCATATGTGTTGAAAGTGATAAAAGTGAAAAATAAAAAAAAGTTTAACCGTCTCCATTTCCCAAACAACGGTTCGGTGGAGCAAAACATATATACCATTTCGAAGCAACATGAGCTTGTGCATCATACTATATCCCCACTTTTTCAATTTCCATGAATTTTCTCTATTTAAACAAATATTAAACGGACCGTACGCTCAATTTTGTCCAGCACAAAAATGACATTCATCTACATTTTTCAATAAAAATCACAAAATCCAAAAAAAAAATTCAAAATTCTCTCGGTTACTATTAGTTCACATAATTACGCAACAAACAGTGCAAAGAATTGAATGAACAAATTAATTAGGTTCATGAAATAGTCCGCGATACATTTTTCTGGTAGTCGTACGCTCAATTTAGTCCATGACTGTAAATATCTAAATACGGTCAAACTAGTTATAATGCCATCGTTAGATGGCGTTTGTTCTGGTCAAAAGCTTAAAGGTCCTCCGTGGTGTGCGTTTTTCATATGAATGTCCGAGAATGAAAACGCAACTTCTATTCACAACACATATAAGTGAAACAAAAATGAAAAATTTATTGAAATGAAACAACAAAATCGAATTTTTTCAAAGTGTAATAACAAAAAAGATTTTTTTAAAGTGTAACATCGGTATGTAGTAAGTGTAACAACATAACGATGTTACACTTTAAAAAAATCTTTTTTGTTGTTACACTTTGAAAAAATTCGATTTTGTTGTTTCATTTCAATAAATTTTTTTTTTTTTTTTCACTTATATGTGTTGTGAATAGAAGTTGCGTTTTCATTCTCGGACATTCATATTATCGCTAAAATTTTATTTTATCCCAATAAATCAAGAATATTAAGAAAAGAATTGATTTTGAAATGAAAGCCAATTCGGTCTTTGTTCTAATCGACAATTTATTTGAAATAGTGTAGTCTATATATAATAATCTACATTGGTGGTGACAGTGGGTAAATTAAAAAGTCTCGCATTTCTTAGAGAGTCCAAATCCAACAAAATATAATTCTAATATTTAATACCGTATACGGCTTATAAGCAATTTAATAGACAAACAACTGGAGTTATTTTTAAGGTCTTCTAAAATGATTACAAGCCAACTTTGCCCGATGGGTGTCTGAGTTGATCTAGTATGCGAAATAAATACTTCAAAAAATCGTATACATGCAGGTTGTGAAGCCATAGCCAGCTCTCCTGTGATGCAAATTTCAATCTGAGGACGGGTTCCGATGTGCCCCGACACAAGCTACAACTTAGGCATATGCATATCGGGATTTGTGGGGGGTCGAAAAAATCGACGGACACATGGACGCACATCCAAATCAATGCTTTCATAGAAAACCATGGTCAAACTGCCAATGCCCATAACTTTTTCGTTTTTGGACTAATCGGAGCACGGGGCACTTAGACCGGCGTTGGAAAGGTGGCGAAGACGAACTTCTCTTGGACACCTCAGACCACCCTCTAGGTACCCCCTTTGTGGGATATAGGTATAGATTTGAAAATGTATCGAAATTTTGAAACCACTATATTTTTGATTAGACCAAACTTTAGGCATGGGATATATGGTGTCTTCGACTATTTGGGCCAAGACCTTTCCAACGGTACATAACATGCAAGGGCTCAAATAGCGTCCTGAGAAAATGGCATACTTACTGTATATACATATAGTCGTGACGCAAACCTGGCATTTTTGACATTTGGCTTGAAATGCACAGTCTATGGAGCGTCACTTGGAGGACTATCGTCCTCCGTGATCCATCCCTGTGTTTGTATTGGGTCTATACATTAGTTTTTTCGTTTTGATAAAAGATGGTGTAACTGATATATGCGCTATTTTTCTGACATTGACAGTATAACCACGTTAAAGAGCGTCAAAAAAAACTATAAAATTTCATCTGTCAAAGTGAAAAAAAGTTATCGTACACAAGTTGTTTACTGCGTTGAAAATGTCGAGTTTCGAGCCGACGAATTTTATTTAAAGAAAAAGACCACCGAAGCCCATCAATTGTTATCGGAAGCATACCCCGTATATGCTGCAGAGGTTAGAGTGTGCCAATATTGGTTTGCGCGTTTTAAAAAGGGCGATTTTGATGTCGAAGACAAAGAGCAAACCGGCCAGCCCAAAAAGTTCGAGGATCCCGAATTGGAGTTACTGATCGAAGAGGACTCGTGCCAAACGCAAGAGGAGCTTGCAGAATCGTTGGGAGTTATACAAGCAACCATTTCCAGACGATTAAATGCCTTGGGTTATATCTTCAGTCACTGGAACCGAAAATTGGCTCACTACGTTTTTGGCCACCAAGCCGGCGCAATTTTATTGGGATGGAATCCACAAATTGCCAGAAAGATGGGGAAAAGTTGTAGCTTCCGACGGCCAATATTTTGATGTATTTTTTCATTTTCATATCGAAATAAACGATTTTTCAAAGAAAAAAAAACGAAAAAACTAATGTATAGACCCAATATATTTCAAATCGATTTGATGATTGTTGTTCTCTTTCTAATACTTCAGCCAATCAGCTCGGTTGACCATTTTCTTCGAGAATCGTCAATTTAGGACATTGAAACGGTCGGAACTTCACGGTACAATGTAAGTTTTACTTCGAATGAGCGTTAGTGTATACTGTGTAGCGACTTTAATTGTTGGCCCATTTTAATAAAATAAATTTGTTGATTCAAAAGCGCCTTTTATGTAAAAAATCGAAATTCTTGTCAATAAATTCATAAACCTACTGTTGTGTTGCTATCCTAGATTGTGTCCTTCATTTATGTGATTTAAATTAATTTGATTGAAAGGCTCTCGGAAATCGCCTATGTTGCTTTTGCCTAAAACGTCAATGTCATCAGCAGCATCGACGTTCTACTGACTTAAAAGCATTGAAATGTCAATTGCTTCGACGTTCTAGGCACAAATTACCGAGAGCCTTTTATTGATTTATATCGTCATATATAAATGAGCTTTTCCTATCTTCTATGGTCACTGGTCAGTCTATTTTTGTCTGTATTTTGAAACTGACCGTTTTTAAATGAGTTCCACTGGTTCTATACTGAATATTTTCTCCCCAATCAAATCGAAATTATAGAATTCAACTGCGTTTGCTAAACATGGATTGGAGAGTGAACATGGAATCGATGCAAGTGACCATAGCATCGAACTGATTAAGAATGTCAATAGACAGAGCAGACTCGATGCGTATGAAAGTTATTACATCGAGAAAGAGATAGCACCATTCAATGCGGAAAGCAGGAACATACAGTCCTGCTTATTTGCATTGATTTGATGCGGCGAATGTTTTGTTGTTACTGATCCGGCTGTTTTGCGTTGTGTTGGCGTGTTGTCGTTTTTTTGTCTCGCAAATCACCGGCAAAAATCGAGAGTCGTGTCAGTGCTACTTACTTTAAGTAAGTACAATTGTGTATCTTTTGTGCTGCAATAGCAAAAACAATAAGATGATTCTCAACGAAATTTCGATTTTGTTTTTACAAATTTCACTCTATTTAGCAATTCGTTAGTTGCCAAAACATCGTCTATGCAGTGCACTCGATATTTGACGTGAAATCCTAATATTCGATTAGCCGAACGACCTATGGCTACTACGATGAAGTGTGACGTTATATCTAACGAGAACTATTTACGCGCGGCGCCGCAAATGAAATCACACTTCGGCTTACGGAATATCAGTATTTCACGTTAAATATCGAGTGCACTGCATAGACAATTTTTTGGCAACTAACGAATCGCTAAATAGAGTGAAATGCTATATCTACGCGTGTGACGACAAGTGCGTTGCTTCATTGAGTAGTGTCTACATTAGTGGTGGAAGTGGGTAAATTAAAAAGTCTGGTATTTTTCAGAGAGTAAGTTTGCGTTGAAACTACGTTGTAATTGTGATTGACACTGGTTGAGGAAAGTTTATTTTTCTAATGATACCTACTTATTACATATAAACCGTTAAGGTTGCACAAATGCAGCAAAATGATATCTTCTATTTAAAAGCGTAACAGAAAAGTTGATGGTTGAACAAAGCAACAATATTAATATTGTTGACCACACAAATTGATATGGTCAAAGATTGACAAAAAATGTATTATAATAATTCTTGTACAGGACAATCGAAAACGGGAATCGAAGGAAATCATCCGATTATTCAGCTATTCGCCACCTGGAAAATACAGATCGACTAAAGATCAAACAATTTCTTGTTTTGTGAAAATATAAAGAGAATTACATTCGTAATCCCGTACTTTTCCGTATAGTTGTTCGTACTTTTTTTTTCATATTTTGTATAAAAAAGCATATTTCCAGTGAAAATCGGTCATTTTAGTCGAAAGTAGTTCGATCAATAATCGACTATATTGGAATCATTTTTGTGGCGTCTCCACTCGCATTTAACGTCCATTGTAGAAGCTTACTTGTCAAAGTTCAAACATCAATGCAAACATATGAAAGTGGAGGAAATGACGCCAAGCTGCATGAGGTTATTTCGACAATTTCGTATGGGAGGTACTTGTAAATCGATTCCGAATGGCTTTAAACTTTCTAAGATTTATGGCGAAAAAATAAGAATCTGAGAGTTTGAAGTCAATTGGAATCGCTTAAACATCCCATACAAAAGAATTTTCAGGGAAATTTCAAGAAAAAATTGAGGGTCAAAGCATGCATTATTTTAAGAAATTTTTAGGGCTGCCCATTTTCAAGAAAATTTAAGTAAAACACTGGCCATTTTTGAGTTTTGAGCTGCCCATTTGGGATTTAGAACTGCCCAAATGGGCAAGAGCTGCCCATTAAAATAATGCATGGGTCAAACACCAAACTTATGCAAATGTGAATCGCGATCAACGTGAAACTTTCGGAATTCCATATTTTCACCAAAAAATGAAATCTCAGAAAATTTGAAGCCAATCAAAATCGAATGGGTCTCATTTTGAGGTTTGTTGTGTCTTTGTGTGTTCACACCGAGTTTTATTATTTTAGTTGTTGTAATTTTTTGGCGTGCGCTCGCACCACAACACATTGTTACACGTCTTTTTTCTCTCACTCACAATCGCCTTTTGGCGGGCTATACAAAATTAGCTATGAAATATGAACCCGACGCTACAAATCCACATGCCTGGTATCGTTTGATTCGTATGGTCGTACGCTATCGTGTGATACATACTTGATCAGTGTGAGTTTTGAGTCGTGCGGGTAGTGAGCTAGGGTCGTTTGAGTGGCTCGGAAAATCGGTTTTTCCGAAATTAATTATTTTGTTTGAGTAACACCAACGCCGGTGGGTGATATGCCCTCTTTTTGTTATTTCCTGGCGCCGGGAATTTTTTTTATGATAAAATTGGAGTCTTTTCTCCACGAATCAACCAAAACATCCCAGAATTTTCCATTTTCATGAGGGTTTTCCCCTCATTTTTTAAAGCCCACCTAAAGGCGGTTTCATGCAGGAAAGACGTATTTTTTTTTTCGAAGATTGAAAAGAACCTGGAGAATTTCGATGTTGGCTGACATTTCCACTTTAAAGTACGCCGTCAAATATTATTAGTCATTTTCAATCGATGGCGACACAGTCTCGCCGACACTGAACACAACTTATCAAAATAGACAAATTTTTTCAACTTCAGAACAAATTTCATTAAAAAAATTATGTAAAGCAGTTATTTGATTTTACTGTATTCAATACAGTCATAATGAATAAGTTTAAAATAATGCATTATGTTTGTTCATTCATTAGCATTGCTTTTGTTGCTCAAGTATGTCGTCATGAATTGAGTATGAAAACCGGTGTCCGCCACATTGTACATTTTAGTACAGTTCGATTGTCAATACTAAAAGCAAAATCGACCAGATCAAGTAAACAAAAGCAAAATTGATTCACAATCATAAAAATCCCTCAATGTTCGAGATTTTTTCAAGTTGGGAAGATAATTCAAAAAGAAAGTATTTAATTGTGTTTTGTGACAAGATTCCGATTCGGATTCGGATTCGGATTCGGATCGTAGAATTCCAGCACAGCTCTTTCCAGAGCTTCCGAAATTACTTATAAAGAACTCATAAAAAATCATTGATCATATATAAATTCTTATCATTTCGTTCAAAAACCAATCTGTATTAGTGGAAATGTATTTGTTTTCAATCCATAATGATAATAAAAGGCTGCTTCCAGAAATGTGACACATCACGTACGTACGACGATCGAACAACCAAATAAAATGATTGATTTTTTCAATACTTTATAACTTCTTGTGGTGGCTCTGGAAAGATCCGATTTTTTTATAAATTCCCAATCAAAAGCAACGATTTTTACGAGCTGGTGACGGCATTGGTGAAATGTTCTCTTGGGCCTTGTTGCATTTCTTTGCTGATTTTTGGTGCCATTGCTAATGTTAATCGTTTGACTGACGAACACGAACTAAATGCTTGCACAAGTGACGTGGGCTCTTATATAGCGTTTCAGTGAGTGAATGACGTAAGCGATTCGATATTGTAATCCCCACCCATTTCGTCGAGTGTGCTATACTGCAAAACGTATATAAAGCAGACGTGTACCGCTGTGTGAGCATCATTCTGTTTTTGAGTGTCAAATGAGTAACAATTGTTAAGCCACAAGGAAAAAATATCTGGATGCGCATCTAACACTGAATGCGCGCAAAAAATGTCCCTTTTAGTATCACTTTTCGAAGACGTTTCCAACGATTCAATACTTCATTTTTCCAAATAGTTTTCAATCAAAATAAAACATTAGTTTTAATTGTAAAATGTTGAAAATTTAACCAATCAATGAGAATGGAAACTACAACACATGACGGTCGAAGCGTAGCTGCTCTTATGTCAAAAATTATAAATAAAGTGCGCACTTCGTGCGTTGTTATTCATTCCGTGTTCGCCTCTAGCTAGAATTGACACGGAAACGAATTAGTTGCGTTGAATTATTGTAATATTTTCATGTATTTCAACGCAAATTAAATAGTTCTTACATTAGGTTAGGTACATTTTTTTAGTTCATGTCAAGCGGATTTGTTTTCATTATTTAGTACAAACACAAAACTCGTCTTTAGAACAAAAATCAAATGATGTCACACGTACTTGCAGCATAATTACGTAATGAACAAATATAATGTAATATTTTGTAATAGTTTTTGATAATCATCACTGTATTACATGCAGTAGACTAAAACAGAATATTTGCATTAAAAAAAAAATTAAAATAGTGTTTTGTGTGAAGACAAAACATTCATTAAATTGATGAAATAGAACCATCTTTTGAAAGTGAAACGAAAGGTATCTGACTTTTACATTTAAGTATATGTCACACATACGGATACTTTAACATTATTTTCATTCGAATAGGACCCAACCTTCTTTTTAGAACTCAAATTGCAGTGGTAATATTTGATATGCATACAATTTTTCATAGCTCAATCATGATTCGACGAAACACATTCAATCAGAGAGTGCTATTTCCTAGGGGGTAGACACGAAATAACACTAGAAGAAAACTAGCAAAAATTGAGCATACTAGAAGTTACTAGAAGAATATTTGTGAAAAAAATGAGTGATGCCTCTTCCATAAGAATAGCATTGCCAGTGGTTTTTATATGGACAAATTCTCCCATTTAAAATATACTGCCAATGCTTTGCTTATGGAGTTCAAATGTTTTGTTTACAAAAAGTACCGTTAATCCCTCCATAAGAAATGCATTGGCAATGCTATACTTCTGGAAGAAGCAATGGAACGATACTAGAAATACTAGCAGAATATTTGCGTTTCTGCTTGTATACTAGAAAAACTAGAAGAAACTAAACGCATATTTGAACCGATTTGAACAAACTAGCTATACTAGAAATTGGTGTCTAACCCCTAGGCTATTATTATTATTTATTTATTCACCGTCTAATCACAGACTGAATAGCATAATACAATTTGTACACTCACATAAACAAGTATCTTGACGATTGACAGTTGTTGGCATCTCTGCGATTTTGTCAGTATATTTATGTTCATTGGGACTCACTCACTGAATTGCTGCACAGGATATTCTGTGACAAAACAGTAGCAAGCGAGTTTCGACTGTGAGAAGCGATACCTGCGCTTGTGTGTGTATTAATACGTTAGCACTTTCAATCAAACGTCGTTCTGTTTCTTCGTCTCACTTTCTCATATGCGTCATTGCTTAAACACTTCAGCGGCACATTCTTTTTTCATATTCTTGTTCTCCATTTACGCCTTTCATTCGTTCTCTCAACTGTGTGTGTTACACACACACTCATTCCGAGTGAATTACGCACTGGCTTTGACAAACGATTCGCCTGCACACATCTGAATGTCGCATTGAAAGAATTACACACAAACACAGCAGTGACGATGCTGTTATTGAGATGAATTGTTTCACTTGTGTGAGAATGTTTGAAGCGTTTGTTTTCATAAACAAATGATTGCAAGAATTGAAACATGACAATTATATTTATTAATATTTTATTCCACTGATATCTATTTTGGACGATTCATCTTGAAAAATATTTGCATTTCCGAGATTCAATTGAAAAAAATGTGTATCGACTTTGCGTTTTGTCATAATATTTTGGTTGTGATTTGCTTACTCTTTCGCCCAGCTGACAGTTCATATGCGCGAATTACGCTTGTTTGTGAGTATGCGTGACACATCAATAGAAAGACGAGCAAGCGAATTTCGACTGTGAGGAGGATTTGAAACAAAACGCTGTTCTCTTCATGTCTCACTTTCTTAAATGCATTGAGTAGCACATTGATGTTCTTGCTCTCTTTTGCCTTTCGTCTGACGGTGTGCGGTGTGCGGTGCGCGTGTATTGTTTCAACAAACAAATTCACCGTCTATGCACACAATCGACGCGCGATGCTAAAAGCGAGGCGTGCATGTGTATGTGTTTAAACAGGCCACAATGTGTCGTTGAATGTTGTGTGTTTGTTATGAACGTTTTTTTGGTTGGCAGTGCCGTGTTTGTTTTTCAGCATTTATTGTAAACGTCAAAGAGTCGGATACTTTATTTTTCGTGTGTACACATTCCATAATTTTACACAAGCAGTGACACACCCCGAATCGGATCACCTAGCCACCAGCCCTTATGACTTCGAAGTGGCGTTCACTGCTTCCTGACCTAAGCTGAGCTGAATTTGCTAACTCAGGCGCCTGAAGCGTTATTGCAACTCATTTACAGTGCCAAATTGTCATTGCTTGCAGTGACCATCAAAGTTATGTGTTGTTGTTACCAGGCCGGAGCCAATTTCGCAAAAACCTCAGAAGAAAACGAGCCTACTAAAAGGTAAAGTTCGGTTTGACAATTTGGGGCAATGGGCCTTTTTTTAGATTGGGACGGCAAAAATACATGCAATCTCTGAAACACAAGGTTATGTACACAATGTCAAATAAACCTCAACCTCATCATCCTTCCATGATTTTCATACCCAATCAATGCAATCTTGAATAATTTCGATCGTTTCCATTCAGTTTTTGTCGAGGGGCAAACCACTCAAAAGTAATACTGTGTGTTAGTATTACTTTAAGTAATACTAATGTAAATATTACCTTGTATTACTTTCATGCATGAAACCGCCTTTTGGCGGGCAACAGTTTTCCACCCATATTTTTCTTCATTTTTCGGAAAAACCAATATTTTTTCCGTTATTTATTCATTCAAATAAACCAGGAAAAAAGTTCCCAGCTCTGGGAAAAATTCATGCAGTTGAGAGTTAAATAAATATTGAAAAAATCTTTCCATTTCAAATCCCTTAACAATGTGTACGGAAAAGTAAAATATTCAACATTACCATTGTTGGCAGCATATTGAATCTATTCCAATTGTTCTTCAATATTAATTCGGTTTCCTTTACCGATAAAAAGTTGGGCGACATTATTGTGACCTGAAAAATAAAACAGATCAATGAAAAGGATCAAAGCGGTATTTAATTTAGTCAGCAGTACCATAGTTAACAGCTAACTGAAGAGGTGTTAGATTCTCATGATTTCTAATATCAACTTTGGCTCCTTTCTTGATGAGAAATTCAGCAAAATTCTTGTGACCTTAGAAATAATTTAGATCGATGAAAAAGATCAAACCGATTATTTATTTTATAAAAATAACTATTCAACATTACCATTTATAGCAGCATAATGAAGAGGTGTATTATTCAAATGAGTCACGACATCCATATTGGCGCCTTTTTTGATGAGAAGTTCAGCAACATTCTTGTGACCTTAGAAATAATTTAGATCGATGAAAAAGATCAAACCGATTCTTTATTTTGTGAAAATGACTATTCAACATTACCACGCTCAGCAGCATAATGAAGAGGTGTCTGATTCAAATGATTCATGACATCCACATTGGCGCCTTTGTTGAGGAGAACCTCGGCGACATTTTTGTGACCTGGAAAAAAAATCAGATTGATGAAAGAGATCAAATCAATCGTTTCTTTAATAAGAACAAGCATTCAACATTACCACCGAATGCAGCTGAATGAAGAGCTGTGGTATTCGAATTATCTCCAATATCAGCGTTAGCTCCATTCTTGAGAAGCACATCAGCGACGCTCTTGTGACCTGGAAAATAATTCAGATCGATGAAAAAATTAAACCAATTTCCCATTTAGTGAAAAAAGTCAAGGCTGCATTGACGAAGTGTATTAGACATCACACACAACTCTGACACCCGTGTATACTAGTCGGTTTTGTCTGTGAGTTGGTTGCGATGGCTGTATGTGCGACGTTTGTTTGCACGATAGTTGTGTGCGCGGCAGTTGCATCGCGATATGCTTGTCTATTGGCCGAAGCATATTCAATGCTTGCTGCTAAGCAATACTAATGCGCATAGTACTCGAAAAAAGTATTCAAAATTACCATGGGCAACAGCATAATGAAGAGCTGTCTCATTGAAATCATTTCCAATATTAGGGTCGGCTCCTTCAGCGATGAGGTTTTCAGCTTCCTTCACTTTGCCTGAAAGAATATGAAAAATATTCATAGATCAATGAGACGGATTGAACAAAACATTCTTTTTTTTTAAATGTCCAAAATTACCAGCTAAAGCAGCTCTATGCAGAGCTGTCTCTCCACTCATGTCTTTTTCGTTTACTAAAATATGTATGAAAAGTTTAGCATAAATGAGGTTCCCATATCTTCGTTACAAGGTGCTTTGTATATGGAATTTAAGAGTTAAACTGGATAAATAAATGAAACTTCAATCTTACCGTTCCTCCTGGGTGGTGCTCCGCTCACATCCCCGATTAAGAACTGTGGAAATAGAATCAAAGTGATACATTTGGAATGGGAACAACGGATGAGCTTAATTATAAATGTATTAATAACAGTTTCCAACTGTTTTTAATAGAATAAAAGTTTCCGGTGGACCTTTTTTGGAATAGAAGAACTTTTTCAATTGAAGAACTTGAAAAAAGGACACTTTTCATTTTTTAAATTATTTCAGAAAAAATTATCACAAATTGTCCACGAAAAGTATCAAACATGAAAAATTTAAAAAAATCGACTGAAATTGTCGACTTGCCTCGGATACCATCAAGCCAATGAGCAGCAGTGCGAAAGAACTTCGACTCAGCATTTTTCTAGCCTCGAACTATTGAAAGTTTACTATGGACGTATCAATTGGAAAGAACTGATTCATGGACATGCGAATCGAACGCATCCTCTTATATACTTTTCAAGTGTGGCCACATCGGTGGGCAACACACTGTATGATTCAATCCACGTACAATGACGATTCTAATTAAAGCCCACAAAATATTATCGCACACATTTTTCAAGATAACAATGTCAAAACAATTGATGGAATTACAATTCCACCTGTGCAGGTGTGTTTAATTTCGCGCTTCACATCGACTGTTTTGCATTGAAAATATCAGATGTTTACATTTATTCTTTCATCACCTTCTTTAAACTACAAATTCAATTCAAATTTTTCATTCTTGAAGGGTTGAGTGGTGTTACTATGGCACGTGGCTGTTCAAATTTAAAAATGTTCACATCTTCGCTGCATGCACAAAACACATTCGTTTCAAAGTCGATCCAAAGTTGACCACAGATCAACCGTCGCTTACATGATGTAAATTAGAATGTGAATGATATACGGTATCACATTTACTTTACATCACTCAATAGGTAGGATACGATGATATTGATACAAATCTACGCATTCCCTTAAAAAATTACAAGCGAATCTCATGCAAAACCATATCCATACTCAGTAACATTTTCCATAGAAATATAGACAGCTCCTCAATTAGTTTGAAATTCCAATGAACACACACGTAAAGAAATACTTACAATCCGATACAAATCACATAAAAGAGAAAAAAATTCTGTCACTGTCGCATTTCGTACCAACCATGGGCGTGACATGCAGCCACATGGGTACAGCGCCCGTGTACTTCGTAGTGGAAAAAAAGTGAAGCTTGCTTGTCACCAATATTGATGTTCACGAACATCAAATTGTTTATGCGTTATTTCGCCCACTTTATGCACTGGAAATAAAAAGTTCTTCAATTTCTAGCAAATTTCACATATGAATTCATAAACACATCGAGAAAACACAACTATTTTTTCACATAAAAAGCATAAGCAAGATGATTTTTTCGTTGATGGTTGTTCGATCCTGGATCGTTTGTGATTCATCAACGATTTGCAACACATCCATTTTTGATTTCGATATTCCAACTGAATACGATGTTTTGTATTCATTAAACAATTCCATTTTGATCAGAAAATAATTTTTTATTGAAATGGCTGTGACGAAAAACCACGCGAACGATTGCAAACGATAGCACAAACATTAATGTCTAGGAACATCAAATTCGAATTGACATTATTGTCAAAGCGAATTCATCGGGAAACACTGACTTGAAGTTCGACACAAATGTCAAATTAATTCGCCGATGTGAAGCAACAAAACAAAATAAATAAAAATACAAGCAAACAAACATTTTGTGTTGATCTAATCTGCAAGTTTTATATTTTTTCAGAATAAAAATGGTAATTTTTTTGTATTTTATTGTTTCATTCCAAATAAAATCTCTATTGTTATTTTTAAGTATACATTTATAAAAGATATCTTCAAAAATCAACTTTGAATGTAATATAATTTGTTATTGGCGACAAACAATTAATCGAACGCATTTAATCGAACATAAAATAATTTTCAGTCTGCCGGTTTGCTGATGTTCCCCGAATCGACCGACGAAGTGCCCAGTGCCCACCACCGATGTCGAAGAAGACAAACTAACCGTGATAATTTAAATTTTGCCATTCAACATTCCAATAAGGGCAAACGCAGTGTAATCGAAAAACATTTGGAAGGCATCAAGCATTGGGGCCTAAATCGACATGACAAAATCAATCAACCGTCCCATTGTATTGCGAAATCGACGCCAAAGGAAGAAATTGAATGATAAAATCATTAATCTTCCGTATTTGATGTTCCTAGACATTAATGTTTGTGCTATCGTTTGCAATCGTTCGCGTGGTTTTTCGTCATAGCCATTTTAATAGAAAATTATTTTGTGATCAAAATGGAATTGTTTAATGAATACAAAACATCGTATTCAGTTGGAATATCGAAATCAAAAATGGATGTGTTGCAAATCATTAATGAATCACAAACGATCCAGGATCGAACAACCATCAACGAAAAAATCATCTTGCTTTTGCTTTTTATGTGAAAAAAAGTTGTGTTTTCTCGATGTGTTTATGAATTCATATGTGAAATTTGCTAGAAATTGAAGAACTTTTCATTTCCAGTTCATAAAATGGGCGAAATAACGCATAAACAATTTGATGTTCGTGAACATCAATATTGGTGACAAGCAAGCTTCACTTTTTTTCCACTACGAAGTACACGGGCGCTGCTTGTACGAAATTCCGTTTGTATGAAGCATGTCACGCCGATGGTACCAACACAGCCAACTTTTTGTTTCCATGAAATAAATTCTTTGTAAAATCTATGGCACAGATTCGAGAAAAATATCACTAATAGTGAGAAAAAATTTGTTCCGTGGGTGTCATAGGGCACTTGCAAAGATCGAAAAATGTATTTATTTCATTAAGTTTATCAAGCACTTTTCAAGAAGTTTTTACCTAGCATTGAATTTTCGTTTAAGCTTACCTATCTAAATACGGTCAAACTAGTTATAATGCCATCGTTAGATGGCGTTTGTTCGGGTCAAAAGCTAAAAGGTCCTCCGTGGTGTGCGTTTTTCATATTATCGCTAAAATTTTGTTTTATCCCATTAAATCAAGAATATTAAGAAAAGAATCGATTTTGAAATGAAAGCCAATTCGGTCTTTGTTCTAATCGATAATTTATTTGAAATAAATACGGACACTCGAATCATCTGCGACTCTTCTTCAGGGCCTAAAAATAACAAATGTTTTGGGTTCAAGGATACTATGACGATGCAAGCGTAATAATGGGCTGTAGTATTCTACATTGATGGTGACAGTGGGTAAATGGACAACTGGAGTTATTTTTTTGACAGAATATTAATCGATAATCGAGTATGGGCATAGAAAAAAATCATCCGATTATTCAGCTAAATTAGTTCAGCTGTTCGTCACCTGAAAAATACACATCGATCAAAAAGATTGAACCAATTTCTTATTTAATGAAAATAAATATCCAACATTACCATTGTCAGCAGCGTTCAATTATTAACTTTCTTTCCTTTACCGATAAAAAGTCTAGCGACATCATTGTGACCTGAAAAATAATAATACAGATCAATGAAAAAGATCCAAACGGTATCTTATTTAGTCAACATTCGAATTGTGAACAGCTAGTTGAAGAGGTGTTTGATTTGAATCATCTCTAATATTAACATTGGCTCCTTTACGGATGAGAAGCTCAGCGACATTCTTGTGTCCTAAAAAATGGCACAGATCGATGAAAAAATCAAACCAATTTCTTATTTAAAGAAGACCAATATTCAACATTACCTTTCATAACAGCTAAGTGAAGTGAAGAGGTGTCCGACAACTCATTTCCGATATCAACATTGGCTTCTTCAGACATGAGTCTTTCTGCTTCCTTCGCATTACCTGAAAAATAATTTTGATCAATGAAATTGATTGAACGAAACATTTTTTAAAACATAAACGCTCAAAATTACCAGTCCCAGCACGACCATTCCACACGAAATCAATCAAAATTCACATCGAGGTTCTCAGAATCGGCTGAAATTTTGCACGGAAGTTGGGTTTGGGCAAAAACTCAGAAAGCCAAAATATTTTCCCCGGGTCTGCCTCAAGAGACCCTGTACGGATGGTCAAAAAATCGAAATTTCGAGAATTTCCGAATTTTCGGACCATTGATAAAAAACTTCAACGCAATCATAGGTGAATGAAATTTTTACACAAGTTAGGGTTTGAAGAGCCCTTCCGATCCCATGTTTGGGGTACCTCCCCAGATACCACCTGACCTGATTTTTGGGCTTCCGAACATTCAGGATGGGAATAGAAAATTTACCCCTCCCCCTTGAGGGGTCGATTTTTATTTTTTTTTCCATTTGCCACCAAAAATGGTCGAATTTAAGCAAAAAAATTTTTTGGGACAAACCTGAAATTTTTTCCAAATTTTTCGATTTTTCGACTGTCATGCACCACAAATGGTCAAAAATGGTCGAAAATGGCCTCTGACGATGTTTTGATCTGAGAAAACTGCCATTTTTTCGCCAAAATACATTAATATATGACTCTTTGAACATCGCTTTACCTATAAATTTGATCTGAAATCGACATTTCTCCATAGAACAAACGAATGGTCGCAATCTGCAAACAGAATCACATTTATAGCATAGAAAACACACCTATGATGGCCTGTTATGAGTATATTTCCACATAATTTTCGACGGAGAATCGATTTAGAGCTATCACAATCCTGTCTGATGGATCTAAAAGGTCGAAAAATGACCCTGTTCCAGCTTATGTTTTCAACTCGCAATACTTCATGCAGAATATCACATTTTTCACTTCAAAAATGATTTATTCTGGGTTCCATCGTATATAGGCTTTTATTTTTTAGCGGAAGAAATAAAAATAAGCCAATTTCTCTACCATTTTGGCATCTATTCAGCGTTTTGTATGAAGAGTGGTCTGAAAAATTGTCATTAAGTCGCTGTATTTTGCATTGGTTCAGTCTCACCTCGATTACTGCTCCATGGTATGGCTTCCATTCCACAAAATCCACAGTGACAAAATCGAATCCGTGCAACGCCAATTCACTATGTACGCTCGTCGAGAATACCCATCCGTACATAACCAATACTCAATCACACCGTACGAGCAACGATTGTCGGACTTGAACATGATTAGTCTTCGCCGTCGACGTGTCAACGCGTCATTGAGTTTTTTCTACGACATCATCAACGGTAACGCTAACTGTCCAACGGTTAGTGACAAAGTCTCATTTAATGATGGGCGTTCATTGAGACACATCGAGCAATTCAGAGTCAATGACAAGCACATGAAGCTGGTGCGAGAAGCTCCAATTCCTCAAATGTGCAAAATGGCGAACATGGTGCCGGAACTGTTCACAGCAGCGACCTCAAAGAAGAATTTTGCATCATCAGTTCGCAAAATGACGGACATCACTTTTGGATCGCTTTGCAAACTCAAATGATTACCTGGCCGCCTCGTCAATTTTTCATCCAGGTAACCTCATTTTTTGTATATGTTCTCTACGAGAACACGTAGATACTACCCACACTAATTATGGAATTACGATTTTCATGTTGCCGTTAAACCCGACCCATGATCTCAAGCGGACAAACCCATCAAAGACAACACAGATTGCTCGTGTGCCATTTTTCTTGGAATGCTGCTGATTGCAACAAACATGAGCGGGGCTGAGTGCAAATTTCCAACCACCCGTGCGGTATTCAACTGAGCTCACACAAATCACGCTCCAAAAATCAATGCTTAAATTCTGACGAATTATTTTCCGTACATTCCTTGCATATGTATTGAAATGATGATACCTTTCTGTGATGTTTACACTTATTTATTGTAAATTCATTTTGTTCCTTGTTAAAGCCATCCACGAGTTGGCGACTAAATATTCTTATCGTTGAAATCTAATTTGAATTATTTATCAAATAGCATCAAATGCTCTAGTTACGTTTCAAATCATGGTCCGTGTCAACTCAATGCACTCTGCAATCAACATGGATCTGCCTTTACAGACGTAAAACTTCTCGTCAATTTATCTACCGGTATAAATTGAGCGACGACTTTTGCTGTCCTAAAGTCTCAAATTAACGCGTAATCAAGCGCTTCACATAGCCTTTGTCCCTTGGAAACGTTTACCAAAGGTTATCTTGGACCGTTTGCCATAGACTAATATCAGGCATTTCCATCTTGGTTGCATGACTGTTTTCGTTTTCATGTTCCTACTATTGTGATTACCGCATAATTTACGAAAAGAGCATGGTTTTTAACGAGGCGAGAACTGATAGTTATCGAAACCTATTGCTACAAATTGTTTATTATTTTAAATATGTAACGGTCTTGCACTCTTTTCCTGCCAAGCCTCAATCAAGGCCCACATTACATTCAGCCAGAGCTTGGCGGTGTTTAATAAAATAAAATAAAAATAAAAATAATTTATATATAATATCCCACGTACAATGACGAATGACGACTCCAATAAAAGTAGAATGTTATCGCACACATTTTTTTCAAAGAAAAAATGTCAAACAATCGATGGAATTACAATTCCACCTGTGCACGTGTGTATAATTTTGCATTCCATATCAAATGAATCGCATCGAAAATAGATGTTTACGTTCATTCGTTTATCACCTTCACTATAGTTTGAAAAACAACGCAATTGAATTGCAAAGAACGTGCGAAGGCTTTATACCATTTGTGTTTTTGCAATAATAGCCTCCATGATTATTTACCAATCGATAGTAATGAAGTACAGTGTATTTGAGTCCGTACCTTCTCCACTACTGCTTGAAAGCACAATGGTATAAAAATCTGCATGAATTTACGCCTCGTTCTTTAAGGCAATATCCTTCACTCTTGAAGTGATGAGTGGTGTTTTTTGACGAGGCTATTTGAATATGAAAATGTTCACATCTTCACGGCATGCACAGAACACATTCCGTTTCATAGTCGTTTCAAATTCAACAAATAACCACAGATCAACCGTCGCTAACATATGGTTAATATGAATATGAATGATTAAACGGCTTGACGTTGCGTTACATTCAAGCTCAAGTGCCGTGGCTGCGTTGCTTTGTTGAACAGCTAAGCATTCCCTAAAAAAATCTTAAGCGAATCTCATACAAAACCATAGCCGTACTTAATGACACTTTCCATAGAGATATAGAACGCATCTCAACTATTTTTGAATTCCAATGAATTTACCTACATCACTTTTTCCGCGTGTGTTGGTTCGTATTGACCTTTAACCGAAATGCCAATACCTATTTGATGGGCTTATAAAGAACATGAGCCTTTCGTCGCTCGATACACAGATACGAAACAAAAATAAAGCAATCCATTTAAGTGGAACATGGAAAGGAAATCCGTAAGAATGAAACATAGCATGTGTCGTTTCAAGTATTTCGCTTTGCGGTGTTCCGTTCTAATAGATTTTTTGTCTTCAGTGTCGTTATGAACGAATCTTCTCGCATTTTGTCATATCAATGGATCTTAATCACATTGTTTCGTTACTCGAATACTTTTTCGTGTGTTTCATTTCAATTGATTCCCGAGCTATTGATGACGTAATTCGCATTTATCACATGATGCAAATTAAGTGATAAGGAGCGCGAATTTCGATGTGGCGATAGTACTATTGGATTGAGCACATGAAATACTGTATGTGAATGGGAAAAAAAATTAACATTTTTTTCGATTTTTGCCTGTGTTGCTACGTTTACATGGGAAGTTTGTATGAAAACCTCGGAGCGCCGCTGCTATTGCATTGGCTTATATGGTCAAATGTACACATGGAAATATCTCGAAAACGGCTGGGTAAATCGGCAAAACGGACCGTGGTGTGTAAACACCCGGCTGGTTCGACGGCCTAGAATATAAATCCGGTGGAATTTCAGCTTCCTCTTTTATGTGCATCTGTAAAGTCATTCTACCTATGTTTTGTATGGAAATTGAAGTGGTAGAATCAGGTCAAATCCTGAGAATCCATGGATCAGCTGAAATTCCATCGGATTTATGGTATTTTCAACTCACTTTTTCGTCTGCTTCAACACAGGAAGAACCGACAAAAAAACGCTGCGTTCAAACGAACGAGCCATGACAAAAACAAAGAAAAACCAAACAATATCGAGAATCTATCGTATAATTAGTAGCCAATTACTATTTTCTGCTTTTCAATTGATAAATTGTCGTGTTTTTGAAAGTTTTTCGTTCATTTTTATTTCACAACAATTGAAAGCGTCACGAACAATGGTGTGCGGCCAGTGTGAGGTAATAATTCGATTTCAGTTTCATTTGTGGCATAAAAATGCAAACGGCAATTTATTGATTATTGTTGCTTTGGGTCATGTGCGTTTATTAATTGAAAGTTGGCTTCTTTTGATGTGAACAGCGCGACCGCGCCCTTTTCAATTTTATTTATTGCATTCGCCGCAATTCGAAATTCTGGTATTTTTCAGAGAGTAAGTATGCATTGAAAGTACGTTGTAATTGTGATTGACACTGGTTGAGGAAAGTTTATTTTTCTAATGATACCTACTTCTTACATATAAACAGTTAAGGCTGTGCAAATGCAGCAAAATGATATCTTCTATTTAAAAGCGTAGCAGAAAATTTGATGGTTAAACAAAGCAACACAAATTGATATGTTCAAAGATTGACAAAAAATTTATTGGAATAATTCTTCTACAGGACAATCGAAAACGGGAATCGAAGGAAATCATCCGATTATTCAGCTATTTGACACCTGGAAAATACAGATCGACTAAAGATCAAACAATTTCTTGTTTTGTGAAAATATAAAGAGAATTACATTCGTAATCCCGTACTTTTCCGTACAGTTGTTCGTACTTGTTTTTCATATTTTGTATAAAAAAGCATATTTTTAGTGAAAATCGGTCATTTTAGTCGAAATTTCGACAATTTCGTGTGGGAGGTACTTGTAAATCGATTCCGAATGGCTTTAAACTTTCTAAGATTTATGGCGAAAAATTTTTTGGCGGGCTATACAAATTATTCTGTTTGAGTAACGCCAACGCCGGTGAGTGAGATGCCCTCTTTTTGTTATTTCCTGGCGCCGGGAATTTTTTTATGATAAAATTGGAGTTTTTTCTCCACGAATCAACCAAAATTTCCCAGAATTTTCCATTTTCACGAGGGTTTTCCCCTCATTTTTTGAAGCCCGCCTAAAGGCGGTTTCATGCAGGAAAGACCGATTTTTTTACGAAGATTGAAAATTTTTAGAACTCGAATTGCAGTGGTAATATTTGATATGCATACAATTTTTCATAGCTCACGCATGATTCGACGAAACACCAGAGGCAAACAATGCGGTATCGCCTAGATATATCTATTGGATATTTCTGCTAGACGGTATATTTTGTTGCGTTTGAACAAACGCTTCGTTACACAGTGACGGCGTCGCGCGTGACATACACAGAACAGAGCGCATTTGAGGAGGCGTCGCAAATACAAATACATGAGCGATCAAGTGCAACCAACCTCTGCGAAACACATTCAATCAGAGAGTGCTATTTCACTGCTTCCTGACCTAAGCTGAGCTGAATTTGCTAACTCAGGCGCCTGAAGCGTTATTGCAACGCATTTACAGTGCCAAATTGTCATTGCTTGCAGTGACCATCAAAGTTATTTGTTGTATGGGAATAGACGCTCTGAAGCGTCCAGGCCGGAGCCAATTTCGCAAAAACCCCAGAAGAAAACGAACCTACTAAAAGGTAAAGTTCAGTTTGACAATTTGGGGTAATGGGCCATTGGTGTCTTTTTTTGGCCGGCAAAATTACATGCAATTTCTGAAACACAAGGTTATGTACACAATGTCAAATAAACCTCAACCTCATCATCCTTCCACGATTTTCATACCCAATCAATGCAATCTTGAATGATTTCGATCGTTTTCATTCAGTTTTTGTTCTTTTTTCATTCATTTCCTAAATCAAGTTTGATATTTTCATTGACAAATTAGAAACAAAATTTCGAATTTTTCATGTGTTTCCTGCATGAAACCGCCTTTTGGCGGGCAACAGTTTTCCACCCAATTTTCACATTTTTCTTCATTTTTCGGAAAAACCAATATTTTTTTCCGTTAATTATTCATCAAAATAAACCAGGAAAAAAATTCCCAGCTCTGGGAAAAATTCATGCAGTTGAGGGTTAAATAAATATTGAAAAAATCCTGGCAGCATATTGAATTTATTCCAATTGTTCTGCAATATTAATTTGGTTTCTTATACTTACCGATTGAAAGGTTGGCGACATTATTGTGACCTGAAAAATAATACAGATCAATGAAAAAGATCAAAGCGGTATTTAATTTAGTCAGCAGTACCATTGTTAACAGCTAACTGACGAGGTGTTAGATTCGCATGATTTCTAATATCAACTTTGGCTCCTTTTTTGATGAGAAGTTCAGCAACATTCTTGTGACCTTAGAAATAATTGACATCGATGAAAAAGATCAAACCGATTCTTTATTTTGTGAAAATGACTCTTCAACATTACCATTCTCAGCAGCAAAATGAAGAGGTGTATTATTAAAAGTATTCATGATATCCATACTGGCGCCTTCGTTGAGGAGAACCTCGGCGACATTTTTGTGACCTGAAAAATAATTCAGATCGATGGAAAAGATCAAATCAATCTTTTATTTAATGAAAACAAGTATTCAACATTACCATATTCAGCAGCTAAATGAAGAGCTGTGAAATTCAAAACATCTCCAATATTAGCGTTAGCTCCATTTTCGAGAAGCACATCAGCGACACCTCCGTGACCTAAAATAATACGGATCAATGAAAAAATTAAACCAATTTCCCATTTTGTGAAAAAAGTCAAGGCTGCATTGACGAAGTGTAGTAGACATCACACACAACTCTGACACCCGTGTATATATGCTAGTCGGTTTTGTGTGAGTTGGTTGCGATGGCTGTATATGCGACAATATATGATTTGTTTGCACGATAGTTGTGTGCGCGGCAGTTGCGTCGCGATATGCTTGTCCATTGGCCAAAGCATATTCAATGCTTGCTGCTAAGCAATACTTGCTTGCTGCTAAGCATGGTACTCGAAAAAAGTATTCAAAATTACCATGGACAGCAGCATAATGAAGAGGTGTCTCTTTCGTATTAGTTTCACTATCAAGATTGGCTCCTTTGTGGATGAGAAGTTCGGCGACACTCTTGTGACCTGAACAATAACACCGATCGATGGGATAAAATCAGGTCAATCTTTTATTCAATAACAATAAGTATTCAACGTTACCTTTCTTAGCAGCATAATGCAGAGCTGTCTCGTTAAAATTATTTCCAATATTGAGGTCGGCTCCTTCAGCGATGCGGTTTTCAGCTTCCTTCACGTTGCCTGAAAGAATATGAAAAATATTCATAGATCAATGAAACGGATTGAACAAAACATTCTTTTTTATAAAAAAAAATATCCAAAATTACCAGCAAAAGCAGCTCTATGCAGAGCTGTCTCTCCAAACATGTCTTTTTCGTTTACTAAAATATGTATGAAAAGTTTAGCATAAATGAGGTTCCCATATCTTCGTTACAAGGTGCTTTGTATATGGAATTTAAGAGTTAAACTGGATAAATAAATGAAACTCCAATCTTACCGTTCCTCTCGGGTGGTGCTCCGCTCATATCTCCGATTAAGAACTGTGGAAATAGAATCAAAGTGATACATTTGGAATGGGAACAACGGATGAGATTAATCCATTATGTATTAATAACAGTTTTCAACTGTTTTTAATAGAATAAAAGTTTCCGGTGGACATTTCTTTGGAATAGAAGAATTTTTTCAATTTAAGAACTTGAAAAAAGGACACTTTTCATTTTTTAAATTATTTCAGAAAAAATTATCACAAATTGTCCATGAAAAGTATCAAACATGAAAAATTTAAAAAAAAATCGACTGAAATTTTCGACTCACCTCGGATACCATCAAGCCAACGAGCAGCAGTGTGAAAGAACTTCGACTCAGCATTTTTCTAGCTTCGAAATATTAAAAGTTTACTATGAACGTATCAATTGGAAAGAACTGTTTGATGGACATGCGAATCGAACGCATTCTCTTATATACTTTTCAAGTGTGGCCACGTCGGTGGGCAACACACTGTATGATTCAATCCACGTGCAATGACGATTTTAATTAAAGTCCACAAAATATTATTGCACACATTTTTCAAGATAACAATGTCAAACAATTGATGAAATTACAACTCCAGCTGTGCACGTGTGTTTAATTTCGCGTTTCACATCGAATATTTTGCATTGAAAATATCAGATGTTTACATTTATTCTTTCATCACCTTCTTTAAACTACAAATTCAATGCAAAAATTTTAAAAAGTAAATATTTTCCACGCTTGAAGGGTTGAGTGGTGTTACTATGGCACGTGGCTGTTCAAATTTAAAAATTTTACATCTTCGCTGCATGCACAAAACACATTCCGTTTCAAAGTCGATCCAACATGACTCATACCTTTGCGTTACATTCAGGCTCACATGCCATGGTTGCGTTGCGTTGTTCAATAGCTACAGTGTTAGTTGATGCAAGGATAAACGGTATCACATTTACTTTACAGCTCCTTAATTAGTTTGAAATTCCAATGAACACAATCCGATACAAATCACATCAAAAAGAAAAAAATTCTGTCACTGTAGCATTTCGTACCAACACAGCCAACTTTTTGTTTCTATGAAATAAATTCTTCGTAGTGGTAAAAAATCTATGGCACAGATTCGAGAAGAATATCACTAATAGTGAGAAAAAACTTGTTGCGTTTGTGTCAAAGATCGAAAAATGTATTACTTTTCCGCAAACTTGTTTGTTAGGAAAAGTATTGGTTTTATTAAAATAATGGGAGTCTGTGAACAACCGAACACCTACTTGCCCATAAATTTGGTCCAAAATCAACATTTCTTGAAATTTTCCTCGAAAAATAGACTTTTGTATGAAAAATCACACAGAAAGCCATTTTCAGAGTTTTGGTCAAGGTAAACTAATGTTTTTTTTGCAAAAATAATGGGGGTCTGTGAACAACCATAAACATATTTGCCCATAAATTTGGCCTGAAATCGAAATTTCTTGAAATTTTCTCCGAAAAATACACTTTCGTATGAAAAATCACTCAGAAAGCCATTTTTTAGAGTTTCGGTCAAGGCAAACTGATGTTTTTTTGCAAAAATAATGGGAACCTTCGAACAACCAAGCACCTACTTGCCCATAAATTTGGTCCAAAACCGACATTTCTTGAAATTTTTGAAATTCTGTTCGCAAATGACATTTTTATATGGAAAATGGTCAAAATAGTTATTTTTCCAGCTCAGAAGTGCTATGAAAAGAGTTTTTATTGAAATTTTGGTTAAATACTAAGCGGGAGGTAAACCAAATTGCCGCGGAGCGGAAAAGTTTGGATTACGTATGTTATTCGTTTTATTCATTTTATTAAGTTTATCAAGCACTTTTCAAGAAGTTTTTACCTAGCATTGAATTTTCGTTTAAGCTTTACTATCCAAATACGGTCAAACTAGTTATAATGCCAACGTAAGATGGCGTTTGTTCTGGTCAAAAGCTTAAAAGTCCTCCGTGGTGTGCGTTTTTCATATTATCGCTAAAATTTTATTTTATCTCATTAACCCTCCGTTTGGCACATGGGTCTGGCCAGACCTTTTTCATTTTGGTTTTTAATTTTAGCATTGTTCGGATTGAGCTAGAGCCTTCAAACTTCTTGACTTTTCCTGGATATTCTTTTTACACATTTTGGAAAAAAAAATTAAGGATCCGTGTCGGAAAGGTTATTGGAACATGTGCCAAACGAAGGGTTAAATCAAGAATATTAAGAAAAGAATTGATTTTGAAACGAAAGCCAATTCGCTCTTTGTTCTAATCGATAATTTATTTGAAATAAATGCAGACATTTCAAGTCATCTACGACTCTTCTTCAGGGCCTAAAAATAACAAATGTTTTGGGTTCAAGGAAACTATGACGAAACAAGCGTAATAATGCGCTGTAGTATTCTACATTGGTGGTGACACTGGGTAAATGGACAACTGGAGTTATTTTTTTGACAGAATATTAATCGATAATCGATAATCGAGTATGGGCATTGGGCATAGAAAAAAATCATCAGATTATTCAGCAAAATTAGTTCAGCTATTCGCCACCTGAAAAATAGACATCGATTAAAAAGATTAAACCAATTTCTTATTTAACGAAGACGAATATTCAACATTACCTTTCATAACAGCTAAGTGAAGTGAAGAGGTGTCCGACAACTCATTTCCGATATCAACATTGGCTTCTTCAGCGATGAGTCTTTGTGCTTCCTTCGCATTACCTGAAACATAATTTTGATCAATAAAATTGATTGAACGAAACATTTTTTTAAAACATAAATGCTCAAAATTACCAGTCTCAGCAGCTCTATGCAGGGCTTTTTTCCCATTTTCGTCTTTTTCGTTTACTGAAAGCTAAAAAAAATATAGTAGAACAGTGATGTGAATCGAAAGAAAATGTCTTGTGTCCGTGAGATAAACTTTTCCACGCAAGAGCGCGTGGAAGTGTCGAAGTGATAGGGAAATGAATATTACGCTATTCAGAGGCTCTCTTCGATTTCATAGAAAAAATAGAATGAAATGGAGATACTTGATAAAGAAATTGAGCTTTTTTCTTACCGTCCATTCACATCCACGATTAGGAACTGTGTAAATAGAACAAAGTGATACAATTGTATTGGGAACATCGGATAATATTATTATAATGGTTATCAACTGTTTTTCATTCGAACAAACGATTCCGATGGACATTTTCTTTTTAGAGTGGAAGATTATTTATTTTTCAATCTAAAAACTTGAAAATGGACATTTTTCGAAATTAGTTCAGAAAAAATTATCTTAAATATTCAACTGACAGAATCAAATGTGAAAGAATTCGATCCAAAATATGCAAATGAAAAAAATTCCAAGCAAAATTAAAATTATGTACAAAAAATTGAGCTCCATAACGCTAGCACCTCCCCCCCTACATTCCCATGGCAAGTACATGAAATTGAATTTTTTCGTATCAATGAAGCTCTATAACTCCTGTTCGGAAAAGCGAATCACTGTTTTACAATTGAGTCATGAAGTGAGTCACAATATGAGTCATAATCGAAGTCATTCATTCTCCAAACTGAGTCAAACTTTATGTGACCGGCTCTTCATGGAGCTAAAAAATTGACTAAAATTCTCGACTCACCTGGGTACCTGATACCACCAATTCCATGAGCAGCAGTGTGAAAGATCTTTGACTCAGCATTTTTCTAGCTTCGAACTATCAAAAGTTTACTGTAAACGTATCAACTGATAAGAATTGACGAACTGTTTGATGGACATACGAATCGAACGCATCTTCTTATATACTTTTCAAGTGTGGTCCCATCAGTAAGCAACAGTATAACTAGGGGCTGTTATGTTGGTTTGGCATGCATTCGCAACGCTGCCGTATGATTTCTATGTGAAAATTCGCACTCGAATTCGAATTCGTATAGCAGTCGCATTTCACTGTTCTCGAATGTACTCGCGAATGCGAAGGTTTATATAGAAATCATACGGCAGCGTTGCGAATACATGCACAAGCACGAATGAGGGAATGAACGAATGAATGATATTGTCACGAGTTCGCTGTCATAGCCGCAATCGGTCGCATTCGCAAACATTCGAATTTTTGCTCTGAAATTTCCCTAGCGGTATAATTTATATATAATATCCCACGTACAATGACGAATGACGACTCCAATAAAAACAGAATGTTATCGCACACATTTTTTTCAAAGAAAAAATATCAAACAATTGATGGAATTACAATCCCACTTGTGCACGTGTGTTTAATTTCGCGTTTCATATCAAATGGATCGCATCGAAAAAGATGAAGTGTAAATCTTTTAATTCTATTTTTTAAGCAAACCGCTCACTTTTCGGTGCAGATATTTTATTTATAAGTTAGTTAGATCCGAATGAAGATTTAATATAAATTTCTGCGATACTGGTGCGAAAAAAGTATACTTGTAGGATAGAGGGCTACTATGACTATATTTTATTTAAATATTGTAATTTTAGTAGGCTTTATCTTAAATCATGAAATGTATTTAGTCTTGTAATAGCCTTTAACTAATAAACATTGCTTAAACCTATTCATGATTCCTACATGGGGGCTCAACCAAATTAGAAAAACCCTGTAAAAGACGAGAAAACATAAAACAAAAAATTAAAAGACGAAAAGCGAAAAGACGAATAAAACATTTAAAGACGTTAAGCAAAGACGAAAAAGCAGTTAAAAAAGAACGAAAAAGTTGAATATTAAAAAAAAAGTCATCAAAATGGAAGAATAAAAAATAATCGAACTATTCGAAAACTACTTATCTAAAATTATGGACAAAGTAAATGAAAAATTAGATGAATTTTGCAAAGAATTCAGTGAACGCAATTCAACAATTTGTGACAATTTCCAAAGTTTAAATTTGAACAATGCTGAAATACAAAACGAAACAACATCAGAAGTATTAAATGCAGCTCGACAAGCATTATCATCAAGAATGCATCATGATCAAGCCGCCGGAACCAGTAGAAGCAACGAAATCAAAGATACAACAGAAAAGCTAGCTGAGAGTCTGAAATTGTTATCATCGACATTGCAAAAAGAATCAAA
The DNA here is from genome assembly GCF_009176505.1 of Sitodiplosis mosellana. Taxonomy (NCBI): domain Eukaryota; kingdom Metazoa; phylum Arthropoda; class Insecta; order Diptera; family Cecidomyiidae; genus Sitodiplosis; species Sitodiplosis mosellana. The sequence continues at coordinate 1,308 of NW_022600655.1, read as the reverse complement.
TCCAAGAAGAAATGTTCGTTTTGAAGATATCGCAAAAAGCTTCAATGAATTTCGTGGCGACTCGCATTTGAACGTTAATACTTGGCTTAATCATTTTGATGAGCAAAGCGAAATTTTCAAATTAAATGAGTTTGAAAAGTTTGTGTACGCCAAAAGGCTCCTAAAAGGAACTGCCAAGTTATTTGTTGAGCATGAAAGTGTTGCAACTAATTGGAATGATTTGGCGAGAGAGTTGTACGAAGAGTTTGGTCAGCACATCAATAGCGCAATTATTCATCGAAAACTACAAGACCGTAAGAAGAAAAAAGATGAAACCTCCATACAATACTTGTATGAAATGTTGGCTATTGCTGCTCATTCTGAGATAGACATCCAGGCCATCATAACGTATACTATCAACGGTTTGCCAGGCCCAGCACGGATGAAATCATTCATGTACGAAGCCGAAAATCTGAAAGAATTCAAAAGGAAATTACTTTCTTACGATCTCCAACAGGGTAATTTCAAGAAAGAACAGCAATTAATGACAACAGAGAAATCTCAGGAAGACGAGAAAAAACCAGGCTGCTACAATTGTGGTGAAAAATTACACATTTCTTCTGATTGCCCGTCGAAGAGCAAAAGCCCAAAATGTTTCAAATGTAATGATTTTGGTCATCTAAGTACATCCTGTGAAGCCAAGAGTACCAACACCAAGTTACCAAAAATCAACATCATCAAAAAGATCGAAGTAAACGACGAAACCCAAAGGCATGATGAAAAAGACGAAGAAAATTGCACAAAAATCGAAGTCGACTTCATTGAAAATAAAATAATTGTGCCGAACAAAATTGAAAGTAGCATTACAGAAAATCAAAAGCATGAAGAAAAACCAGAAGCTATTCCTTTTAAGCGCATTTTGAACCTGACAAAAACCGAATTAGATACATGGCAACTAACATTAGAAGCTCAAAACCATGAATTCAATAAAAAATCTGAGTTAGTAGAAGAATCGAAGGACGATAACAAGAGTAGTATAAAAAAGGGGTTCCAAAAACGCGAAAAAACGCGAAAACGCTAATCACCTCGCGTTTTTCGCGTCGCGTTTTCGCGTTTTTTGCGTCGCGTTTTATTATTCCAACAATAGTAACAGCATGCACGCAGCATGCATGCTGTGTAATAAAAGAAGACGAAGACAAAAGGGAAGGTCAAGCAAAGAGGAAAAAGAAAGAGACCTGAAAATAAGAAACAAAGAAGAAAGCCAGAAAGAGAAGCCAAAAACAAAAAAGAGACCTGAAAATAAGAAATTTGAAATGAAAGACCTTTTTT
>NW_022600654.1:196362-224361 GCF_009176505.1 Sitodiplosis mosellana | reverse complement strand
GTGACATTTTATATGCAGGAAAACTCACTGTATATAGTGGCTGCCAGGAGAATCTTATTTCCGAAAAAGAACAAATCATTTGAATTATTTTTGAATTTTATCGCAATAAATGACTCAACCGCATTTAGTCGCTCAAATTTTGAAACAAAAAAATCTTTATTTTCAAAAGTCATTCCAGAAGTACAATAAAAAATTGAATACAATTTTTTGTTAAGACACACATGTGTTTAATGCATAGGGGTATTGCAACGACCATAAAATATATGTATTTCATCAAGTTTATCAAGCTCTTTCCAAGCTTATACATAGTGTCGAACTTTTGTTCAAACTTTACCATCTAAATGTGCAGTAAAATAATTTACGGGAAAGACGTAAGATGGCGTTTTTTCTGGTCAAAAAAGTTGCAATATCCCTTTGGTTTAATGTAAAAAAAGCATATGGGAAGTACGGAAGTTACTTAAGTTTTATGAAAATTCGAATGAAATTATTTTTTAATCAATTTCTCCGATAAATCCTTCAAATAATGTCGATTTCCATCGAAAAATTGCTCAAATAAGCACGTTATAGCTTAAAGGGATGGTTTTTTGGGGATGAAGTGTTCTGCAACATTTTCAATTTTGACAAGATCACGGAGGACGATAGTACGACAAGTGACGCACCATAGACTGTGCATTTCAAGCCAAATATCAAAAATGCCAGTTTTTGCGTCACGAGTATATATACAGTAAATATGCTATTTTCTCAGGACACTATTTGGGTCCCGGCATGTTAGGTACCGTTGGAAAGGTCTTGGCCCAAATAGTCGGAAACACCATAACCCCTATGCCCAAAGTGTGGTCTAGGCAAAAATATAGCGGTTGGAAAATTTCGATAAATTTCCGATTCTATATCCATATCAAAACTTTTGAATTTAGTCTCCAAGTCAAACTTTCAAGCGTTTTGCCGTCCAAAAGTCGTGACGCAAGATATTTTTCCTTATTGTAAATAAATTTTCACAATAGTGAATGCGAAAAACACTTTTGAACTTCGTACCCAGAGATAATACAGCGTCAAAGCGTCACTCAAAATGATATCAGTCATTTTGAGTGGTAAATCCACGCACAGGAGCGTCACTCCATTTTAACCACGTCTAGAGGTTTTTCATCTGATCTATAATTTTCTCGAAGACACCATGTGAAAATTCACAGCCGTTTTAAAGTTATGATCTCCAAGAAACCCCTATTTTCCGATTTTCCAGAAACGTAACTTGTAAAGGGTTGAGAATTTTCACATGGTGCCTTCGGGAAAATTATAGATCTTTCCAAAATTGAAAATGTTGTAGAACACTTTATCCTCAAAAAACCATCCCTTTAAGCTATAACGTGCTTATTTTGAGCAATCTGGTCAACTTAAATTTTCGGAATGATGTTTGGGCCTGAAGGGGTGGTTCTTTGGGGATTGTTTGTTTGACAAAATTTTCAAGCTCGATGAGATTTACAACTTTTCAAAAAAAACTTCTTAGACATTTCCAGCCGTTTGGAAGTTATAGTCTCCGGAATGAAGTGAGTTTCCAAAATTTGAACCCCCCTAGAAACTTCCCCAGTGAAAACGGGAACCAATTTTTTAGGAGGTTCGGAGCGATTGTCCATCAAATGCGCTTTGACATTTGCAAAAATTTCTGTGTGAACTAGCGACCTTTACTGGTTAGCTATTTCCACCTGTGTGACGTCATCGCGACATTTGAGTAACAACGACGATTCCAAATCAAATTTCGCTTTGTTATTTTCCACGGGACCATTGTTTTTTATGCATTCAGTCGATGCGCCGTGATGAACACTACGAAAAATTATCCGGGTTTGATGGGTGTTAAACGCCATCTTGCGGCTGAAAAGTGTAAAAAACTGAAGAAAGCAGTGAAAGTCTCTAGTCTTCAATAAAGATTCTGCAAATGCATGTGTGCTCGCTCATCCCCAGATCCACCCTCTTATGCAATAGGGTGGATTAGAAATCTATAATTTTCGGGGTGACTTTCAAACCTGGGAAGGGATTATTTTTTGGGAATAATTGTTCAGCATGGTTACCAGCCATGACATGATCTATAACTTTTTCAAAAACGCATAAATTTCCTGGCATGTAGAAGTTGAAAGAAGGAAAAGACGGGTTTTTCGAAATTTAACCCCCTGGAAACCACCATGGAAAAACTTCCCTGTGAAAATTAGACCGAAAATAATATTGTTTCGGGGGGGGGGGGGGGGTTTGGAGTGATGGCTCAGCGATCACGCATAGGCATTTGCAAAAATAATTAATGTATTCTACACTAGAGACTGGTTGATTTCTGTAAAAAAAATCAATTTTCAGCCGCAAGATGGCGTTTAACACCCATCAAGCCCGGGTAATTTTTTGAAGTGCTCATCACGGTGCATCGACTGAATGCATAAAAATCAATGGTCCCGTGGGAAAAAACGAAGCAAAATTGGTGTGAAATCGGCGTATATATTTTTTTCTCAGTCAAATGTCGCGATGACGTCACACAGGTAGAAATAACTAAGTCTCACACCACAACCTAATGTGATCATAGTTGGATTTCGTACAAATTACGAGACCAGCGGCTGCCAGACCCGATATTTTTTGTTTTTTCAGTTATTTGATCGAATTGGCAGCAAGTTTGAATGGGAACAATCAAAGAAATCCAAAAACCATGGATTTGATTTAGCACAGAATGCCCGATATATCGTATAAAACGATTCGTGCTAGCTCAATTAAGGTAATATGAAGAGAGCGAATAGACGAAACAGATGATCGCAACAGCAAAACCACAACGCCAACGCAAACGCCAGCTTTTACGCACACTCCAGCGCGTTGTTGACATATATTCTGTATTCATCTCTATCTCTCTCGAAGTGAATCGCACGCAAACGAAAGTTATGTTGTACGGTTAAGCGCAAAAAAGCTGAAATCGACAGTAGAGTACAGGTATTCGAACAGTGAAGAGCACCATCATGTGGGTGCTGTTAAACTGTTGCTGTTGATCAACGAATTTTGTACATAGAAAAGCGAGAATCATCAACACCATTTGAATTGGTTAGTTTGGATTGAGGATTTTAGTCTTTCAGTTTCTTCGTTAAGATTCATTGTTTGTGTGAATGATTAATGGTTTGATGTTTGAAGTCGTAATTGGTCAAAACAACAACGATAGATTCAAATAAAAGTTCTATGTCAATGAAAAATGCTAAACTATTGTGTTCAACAATTAATCAACACATCATGCAAGTTCAAAGCAAGAATTAAGCATGAAAAATCATCACAATAAATTCTCATACACGAGATCATACTGCGATAGTGTAAAAACATTGGTTTTGTGCTAAGAAAAAAGAATTTGGAAATGAAATGAAGCAAAAGCTGAAAATTTTCTATTCTAAAATAGAAAGTGATAAAAATCGAGCCGGAAAAAAATCAAATTACAAATCAGTTCATATGTTAAGTGCGTAACAAAATTGACTCAATATTTTTTACTGATTTTCGTTTTATCAATTTTATTTGGCCGCTGCGCCACCAAACCATCCAAAGAAATAGATTCACAATCATTTTCGATTGGACATTTTTAATCCCATAGAGAAATCATTTTTAACATTTTTAATCCCAATTGATGTGTAAATTTTTTTTCTTGTTTTACTTCTTTCGCGAAGATCAAGTATTTGAATTGTTTGTACTCGCTGAAAATTCGTCAATGTATTTCTCATGTGCTGAAGTTAAGAAACCAAAACCTAGACCAAAACATACACTACCGGTCAAAAATTTGAGGCACCCTGAAAAATGCATTATTTCTATGTTTTTTCGTCTTATTCTACCCAAATTAAGTTCTTAAAATGTGAAAGCCCATTGAAATTCTGACCGAATGAAATATTCTGAAGACAATATTTGGCCGGCCAATGACCATTTTCGGCCATTGAGAAATTGAGGCCAAAAATGAGTTTTTTTACGGGCCGTCGGATTGAAAAGTTATATATATCACTGGAAAGGTCTTGAAAAGTAGATGTCATTTTTAGTAATAAACATCAAAATCGGCCGGCGTTTGATCAAGATATGGCCGTTGGAAAATGGTAAAATGAAACGGCCAAATTTTTTAAACGACCATATCTTGGCCGTGTTATGTGTCGTTGAAAAGGTCTTGTGAAGTACATGTGGATTTTGGTATAAAGCATTCAAATCGGTGGCCATTTGGCCAAGATATGGCCGTTTAAAAAATTTGGCTGTCTCATTTTACCATTTTCCAACGGCCATATCTTGGCTAAACGCTGGCCAATTTTGATGTTTATTACCAAAAATGACATCTACTTTTGAAGAACTTTCCAGTGATATAAATATATAACTTTTCAATCCGACGGCCCGTTAAAAACTCATTTTTGGCCTCCATTTCTCATAGGCCGAAAATGGCCATAGGCCGGCCAAATATTGTCTTTAAAATATTTCATTCGGTCAGAATTTCAATGGGCTTTCACATTTTAAGAACTTAATTTGGGTAGAATAAGACGAAAAAACATAGAATAAATGCTTTTTTCAGGGTCCCTCAAACTTTTGGTCGGTAGTGTATAATATTTGCTCCGTATTCTACGAATGAACAAGATGAAACAAACGGCCACAAACGAAAAGAAAATGAACAAAAAAATATATTTCACGCGGCTAAAATGCGTGCTTCGCAGTTATTGATCGAAAGAAAAAAACACAACACACCCACGCGTATCTCATATGGTTTTTCTTATTTCCATTGCAATGAAATTCAACAAAAACCGAAGCGATCGGTGAGTTCGTGATTTGCGTGTCTGTGTGTTCCAATATGATTATGGCATATTGCATAATAAGCGAGACATAACAACAATCGAAAACGATATGTACCAAAAGATATTCAAGTTGCTTTTTTCAAAGTTATGAACTAAGCAGAATCATCTCTATTTATATTATTTATTTGATTTTATCAATTATTATAAAAATAGTATGAAAACAGCCAGTCTTTGGCGGTGTATTATTATTAATTTAAATTAAAAAGAAGAAGTTGAATGAATAGATGAACGAACGAGTATGAGATCATGAACACTCTCTTCTTACGCATTGTGTTTACCTAATTTGGTGATCATTTCACAACAACATTCGGCCGGGCGATGTGCTTTTCCACAATGAAACACTGTGTCCTCTTGGCATAAAATTCATGCCGGCTGTTTTGATTTTGTTTTGGTGTGTGGTGCAATATTCGGTTGGATGCTTACTGAAAAAATTGTCGTTTTGGGAAAAAATTATCAGCTTCATCTTCAGGTCATTTCCGCAGTCTCTCTGTTTTTCTCTGTGTGGCAAATTTCGTTGTCATGCATTTGTAAAATATCCACCTGACGCGTCCAGTTACAATTATACACTGTATAAAAATCGATATAACCGTGTATTGTCAATAATGCGCGTCAAGATTAACGGCCCAAATGAACTGAAATTTTTTGTCATACACGGTTATATTCCAATGATTTCGAAATTTTACCTTGAGACTCATTCCGATGTGTTCTTTTGTTTATTTATTGTTGTTTTTTGTCTCTTACTCTTCTACTGTACAAGATTTTTATGATGTTTGATCGCTTTTGATCAACTACCATAAAAACAAACGCATCAATTTGGATCAAGTGGATTTTCAAACTAATTTATTGTATTTTTGTGGTCATTTTAAAGTGATGCAAATGCAGTGTGGATCCTGTAAAAGAGAATAGCATCGAACATTTAGTGTGATTGAAATGAATTTGAAAAAAATATAAACAAGACTGTGATTCCAATTTAGAAAAAAAAAACATAATACGAAAAGATTCAGTGCCATTCAAAAAAAGACACAGTGCCGCTCATCAAAACGAATCTACAAAATAAAACGAAAGACGTGAAACGAGCGGGCGTAAATAAATATCGAACATTCAGAAGTATTACTAGTTTACAGCCGAAATTGGGAAACGTTTCATCTTCGAACCGTTGATTTGCAAAATTAATACAGCGAGTACATGACTCATTACCGCCGAGGCGTTCTTCGTTTTTGGTTTTCTCCACAAAAGACAAGAAGGTAAGGTCACTCTCTATTATACATTTTTGGATTTATGACGACAACATTCGTGTCTCGCTGACGTATCGAGTAGTTTTTGTGTGTCGTTTTGACATATCTTGCCGTCAATATTAATTCATTTCATGCATTTTGTTTTTTTTGGCACATTTTTTTTCAAAAATGCTTTCTGTTGAACATTTGTTGCTCATCTTTGTTGATTATTTGTGTGTGCACAAAGTATTGGCTGGATTTTATTATTCTAACGTTCCAAATTCACATTTGAAAATTGAAAAGATTCAAGCACCAATTTAAACAACTTTAGCTGTTTCATTCGTTACTTCACTGCATCGTATGGTCGTCATTTTGATTGGATTTTTCTACCCGGATGCGAACTATGCGACCCTTTTTGAAAAAACATTGACTACTAGCTAGCCGCCAATTTTGGAATATTTTGAGCGCATTTTTTTGAAGCACTGTGGATAGGATACCAATCGATTACAATCGATGTTGAAATAAATTCAATTAATTCGACCGAATTAGTCAGCCAACAATAACCGCCTAGTGATTGAAATTCCAATAAAAGCACGTACAAAATATAGTTAAAATGTCCCAAAATATCGCTACAATCACTTGTCACTCATAAATTGTATGAAGAAAAATGATTAAGTAACTAAAATTAAGTCACAAAAAATTGGCACCAGGGACTAGCTAAGTCTGTGTTTTGTTGTTGGCACACAAATAATACCTCGAACTGACCCACGCAAAATGGCGCATTACACACTCAAAATGAAACCATAATGTGAGTCCACCAAAAAAGGTGATAATATTTTTCCCGGGCTTGAGGCAACAACAAGAGAAAAAAGATGAGAAACAAAGTTTGAAATACCGCCATTCAATAGAGCATTCGTGTCCGTTCTTGTAATCTTTCCGTGGGTTTCAAGTTTAAAACATATTCAATGCTATTTACGCAAATTCACAGAATCAAAATGTGGTATTCAGTCGATTTGGAATCGCGAACGAATGGGTGAGGCAATTACGCGATTCTACGAAATATTCAGATTCATACTGCAAAGGTCAGTAGATTACCTACACTCCATTCCACCAACGACCGCTGTCGGTGTGTGCCTTTTTGTTAGATTCAATAACAAGAGACAACGATACAAGGAAAGATAGAGAAAACAGTATAACCACTTAAGACACCATTGAAAAGTTCCGAAGAAAAAAAATCATTAAATGGTTTTGGACGTACAGCTAGAAAAGCAGACACAAGTGGCTATTTGATTGTCATTTTCAACAACAACCGTTTGCTTTTTACCTGGAGTATTTGTTTTTTTCCACCTTATATCCGTGCTGAGATTACGCTGACCGCTCAGAACTAAAATTAAAATTTCTTGTAGAAGAAATTAAAACAAACAATCAAAACTTAAATTGATGAATTTAACTTGTACACACAGAGTTTATTATACGCATATTATTCGCATTGATGCGATTTAATGCTTCTTTCCGGATAGAGGAATGAGAAATTGTATGGTCGACGTCGTCAATCGCCACGATTGGTAGCAGATACGGTCAAACTTTAGGGAATATGCCCTTCTTCTCAGGTCATTCAAAATTGAATTACAAAGTTTTGGTTTTATTTCATTTTTGAAAGATACTGCTACTGGTTTAAATTGAATAAATAATATGAGCATAAAAGAGAACATTCACTTCAATTTTATTCGATACTCAAAAAAATACTAGAAGAAAAGAGAACCAGGTAAGTAACCTCTACATTCCATGTAGTGCCAAAAAGCTAGTGAAATATGATTGTTGACATTTTTACATCGCGATTGTCAATAAAATTAGTGAAAACTAATGAGAATGAGATTGAAAACATCCGCCATTTGGACGGATACAGTTACAATCACAGTTCGAGCGGGCAAACAAAATATCCGTAGCTGATGTCATCTGTTTCGTACCCAGAGCTGAAAAATACTCTCTGTAAAATAAGCCTTTGTATAAGGCGAAGATGAAGTGGTAAAAAAAATAACATGCAGTTTGTCATTTTCCGTTTGTTATTTCCCAAGCAACTTGATGTAACGCTTTAATTTGTTGCAATAGTTAATACCACTTGGCGATCATCTCTCATTTGAGTGTATCGTTCGACATGTTTGCTTTTATCAAACCATATTTGATCAAAATAAGAGGATTGTCAGATTTTTTTCAAGTGAGTCCACTTTTTGAAACCAACACAACACACACTTCTCAAGACACTAAGCAAGCTTGTTATTTTACAGTGGATTGGAGCGGAAAATGAATTCATAGTTTGAAAATAACACTTTTCTACACGTTTCTATTTACAAATGTTCTTTCTACTATTCCACTGTTAATCGCATATCAAATTGAAAAACGATTTTTCCTTCTTAAATCAATCAATTTTTCCTTGGCATTAGAACATACAGTACTGATCAAAAGTTTGGGAACGATTGGAAATATCACATTTTTCTACAGAAAATTGTACGTTTTTCATTTGAAAAATGTATGTATTCTGGTTTCAATTCATAAATATTATTGAAAAAATCATTTTAGCTCGTTTTAATGGATTGGCTTGAGATATTTGGTCCAAATATGGTGAATTTTGAGCTCATTTTGTTCTATAAAAATCATCTGGCATACTAGAGTACTTCATTTTTTGTGCTTGGAATTGTTCGAAAATTTCTTCAAACGGATAGTACACAATCTAAAGAATCTACCAGAACGTATTTATGAAAACTAAATAAGAGTTTTGTTTGCTTCGAATGGAAAGTGAAAGTTTTTCTAATTCCATGGAATTTCGTAATTTTTCAGAAAAAATATTTTTATGAATAAAACGCAAATAGATTCAGATTCCCAACTTATTTCTCATAAATCCGCCTGTGGTAGATTCTTTAGATTGTGTACTATTCATTTGAAGCAATTTTCGAACAATTTCAAGCACAAAATAATGTAAATAAAGTCGAAGAACTCTAGTAAGTCAGATGATTTTCATAGAAAAAAAATGTATGAAAATGTATCTTTGGATCAGAGATTGCATATTTGCCGTTGAGTAGGCCTGAGCTGAGCTGAATTTGCCAACTCAGGCGCCTGAAGCGTTATTTTAACGCATTCACAGTACAAAATTCATATTCCCAGCCAAGTCAGATTTGAGGCTGATCTGGCTGGGAATATGAATTTTGTACTGTGAATACGTAAAAATAACGCTTCAGGCGCCTGATTCAGCTCAGCTCAGGACTACTCAGCAGCAAATATGCAATCTCTGCTTTGGATTGAAAGAATTTTTATTTTAATCCACTCGAAAATTGTGTTGAAGCTAGTTTAATCTCGAGCAGCAACAACCGTCATAATACTGTGAATTCAAATTTGATGGATCAATCATAGAGAATTGCCGTTAACCCTCTAATGCATTAATTTTTCCCGGGGCTGGGAGTACTGGTACTTGGTTGAGTTTTGGCCATAGATAATTAAAAAAATATTCATAATCCTGGACTCCTCATGGTTTAGTCAGAAAATGCGATTGACATAAATCAGAGAACAATCAAATCCATTATTTAAGAGTGTCAAAAATTTGTCTAATTTCTAATGTTCGAATAATTTATTTTTTCAAATTTATGTTTTTGCACACATTTTTGTTTATAACTTTACAATCACACTACATAGACAAATATTGCCAAAGACAAAAATAAAGAGAATACATTGACCAATAAAAATTCTTTCGAAGCAATGTGATCCGATGTACGGTTAACGTTCTACAGGCATTCAAATGTTGCCCGTCTAGAGGCGGTTGTATGCATTAGAGGGTTAATTACTTATAAGTCAATAATTAACTGCACCATTTTTTGGTGTCTTCTGATTAGAAAATCAAAAAAACGGGTTTATTGAATTTCAAACACATTCGAAACACACAACACGCAACACAGTTTTTTCCGTAATCACACCAAAAATGAAATTATGCAATAAAATGAATGATAGAAATGTGACACCCACTATCACGTATACGAATGTGAACACAAGATTGATGTTAGCTACACAATGAAATAGACACGATCGCATCGAATGTGAACACCCACTAGACTGGTAAAAGAAAAAAGTTGTCCACAAAAAAAATGCCGCGCGGTTTCGAAAAATATACATAAAAAAATAGGTTTTGTCCAAAAAAATCATATGGGTACCATATAGAATACCCTGCCAGTTTTTATATCAAAATTTTCATGACAGCCAATTCATATCGCAACATTTGGACCTGAATCATTTTTCCAGCCAATTTTCGGTAAAAACCAATGATGGGGTTTTGTTTGGCTCATCAATATCTTCAACTCTTATCAAGACATCAGCCCTTTGAAAGGCATTCTGAGCCAGTTACAGTGTAAAATGACCGAAAAAATGCCAATTTTTCTGCATTTTTTGCATTTGTTGCTCTACGAGTCACCCAGGCGGTGGACTTTTGTTCGGTTTACGACTTGTTTCGTGTAGCTACAAGCTAGAACCTGTACACAAATTTTGGTACTTCCCAGATTGCAATTTGGATAAAATTTGGTGTCAATTGATCACAGCCGGCGACAGGCGCGAGTGACGAAAGCATCTCTGTGCTGAAAGTCGAACTCGCTATATATACACGCAATTTCGAACTTTTTTCCTACGCGGGCATCTGGTATGAATGGATTATCGCTAGAAAGGCTGACGGAGCGATTTGGATTTGCTCTTTTTGCATTCTTCCAACTATATTCAGAATCGCTCCGTAATGATTTTTTTAAATTGATATCAGCTGTTTTGTGTTCGCTTTCGTCACGAGGGATTACTTCGAAAGAAGTTTTTAGCACTACATGGAATGTAGAATACATGGAATATAGGCTATTGCATTTGTTTTTTTTTCTTCCCAAGAAATTTTTAAGACTCTTTAGGCCATTTTTTTGGACCGAAAATTAATTCTTTTTCCTATCCAAAGTTCTAATTTGAAATAAAGCAATTACGCCTAATTACAAAAATATAATAATGTCATGTTCATGTAATTCATTTGTTTATTTATTTATTTATTTTATTAAACACCGCCAAGCTCTGGCTGAATATAATGTGGGGTTTGATTGAGGTTTGGCAGGAAAAGAGTGCAAGACTGTTACATATTTAAAATAATAAACAATTAGTAGCAATAGGTTTCGATAACTATCAGTTCTCGCCTCGTTGAAAACCATGCTCTTTTCGTTAATTATGCGGTAATCACAATAGTAGGAACATGAAAACGAAAACAGTCATGCAACCAAGATGGAAATGCCTGATATTAGTCTATGGCAAACGGTCCAAGATAACCTTTGGTAAACGTTTCCAAGGGACAAAGGCTATGTGAAGCGTTTAATTACGCGTTAATTTGAGACTCTAGGACAGCAAAAGTCGTCGCTCAATTTATACCGGTAGATAAATTGACGAGAAGTTTTACGTCTGTAAAGGCAGATTCATGTTGATTGCAGAGTGCATTGAGTTGACATGGACTATGATTTGAAACGTAACTAGAGCATTTGATGCTATTTGATAAATAATTCAAATTTGATTTCAATGATAAAAATATTAAGTCGCCAACTCGTGGATGGCTTTAACAAAGAACAAAATGAATTTACAATAAATAAGTGTAAACATCACAGATAAGTATCATCATTTCAATACATATGGAAGGAATGTACGGAAAATAATTCGTCAGAATTTTAATATTGATTTTTGCTGCGTGATTTGTGTGAGCTCAGTTGAATACCGCGCGGGTGGTTGGAAATTTACACTCAGCCCCGCTCATGTTTGTTGCAATCAGCGGCATCCCAAAGAAAATGGCACCGGGCAATCTGTGTTGTCCTTGATGGGTTCGTCCGCTTGAGATCATGGGTCGGGTTTAACGGCAACATGAAAATCGTAATTCCATAATTAGTGTGGGTAGTATCTACGTGTTCTCGTAGAGAACATATACAAAAAAATGAGGTTACCTGGATGAAAAATTGACGAGGCGGCCAGGTAGTCATTTGAGTTTGCAAAGCGATCCAAAAGTGGTGTCCTCCATTTTGCGAACCGGTGATGCAAAATTCGTCTTCGAGGTAGCTGTTGTGAACAATTGTTGCACCATGTTCGCCATTTTGCACATTTGAGGAATTGGAGCCTCGCGCACCAACTTCATGTGCTTGTCATTGACCTTGAATTGCTCACTGTGTCTCAACGAACGGCCATGATGGAATGAGACTTGGTCACTAACTGTTGGACAGTTAGCGTTACCGTTGATGATGTCGTAGAAAAATGACAATGACGCGTTGACACGTCGACGGCGAAGACCAATCATGTTCAAGTCCGACAATCGCTGCTCATACGGTGTGATTGAGTATTGGTTATGCACGGATGGGTATTCACGACGAGCGTACATAGTGGCGTTGCACGGATTCAATTTTGTCGCTGTGGATTTTGTGAAATGGAAGCCATACCATAGCGCAGTAGTCGAGGTGAGATTGAACCAATGCAAAATACAGCGACTTTAGTGTGGTAACGTCGGTGATATCATGGCAGAAGCGCTTGACAAAGCCAAGTGCAGCCGTTGCCTTCGAAGTGACCATGTCGATGTGTTTGGCAAAAGATAACTTTCTGTCAATTAGAACACCCAAGTCCTTGTGTTCAGTCACTTTGTCGAAGGTGTGGATAACTCAAAAAAAAAATTTAATATTATTTTAATTCTCAATGTGAAATAATGTACAATCCACGTTCACATTATCATTCCCAAAACCAAAATAATATAATTAATAATACCATAATTTATTTAATTAATATATATTAATATTTATTTATGTATCCATATGATTTATAACCAAATTTTTTTAATGTTTCTCTTACCCAAGCAAAAATTCACACTGAATTGACGTTGCGTAAACGCATATCTGACACTGTTCCCACACGGTTTTGAACGTCAAACCGTGTGGCTATAGTATAATAGAGTGTGAAGCCGTTTGACATCATTTTTGATTTCAAATAACCGTGTGGATGCAGTGTAAGTTTGTTCAGGTATCAAGAGTCGACACCAAAAATGGTTTCAAAATTCGCCATGATAAAGCAACGGTCATATACTTCGGCGACATGATTTTAAATGTAAAACAGTGTGAAGGACTTCCACACTGTCCAATACAAACATAAACTGCATCCACACGGTTATTTGACATCAAAAATGGTGTCAAACGACTTCACAATCTACTATACTATAGCCTCACGGTTTGACGTTCAAAACCGTTTGAGAACAGTGTCAAATATGTGTAAACGCAACGTCGATTCAGTGTGAATTTTTGCTTGAGTTACATATTTAATTTTATCAAAGTAAAAGTTAATCTCCCGAAAAAATACAGTCCGGATCGAACATTATTGATTTTGATTAAAATAATTTTCATAAAATACAGAAATGTATACTTCGATTGAAACTACATTCCATGTAGTGCTTGAATGAATAATTTGATGGAAAAATCAAATTAACGTTAAAAAAAACCATTTTAAACAACGCAAAAAGAACGCAGAGAGGAGCGAAGCGACGATCTGCGGTCTTGTTTTTAATTTGATATCAGTTATTTTGTACCCGAAATTTTTTTTTCAACAAAACTAAATAACACTAAACAAACACAAAGTGGTGTGTATTGAGACAAAGAAAATGAAACATGAAATGTTGTAGTTAAAAATCGTTTTGATTTTTTCATGAAAAGTACTTTTTGTGTTTTTAGTTGATTGCGTGGTATCCGGAAGAATTTTATTCATCTGAACGCAAGAACACTTTGCTTATGATTTTGCCCTTATTCACGGCAACAAAAATGAGTTTTAGTTGATTTTTGTCGATTTTTCATGTTTTTTCCAACTAGCGAATTTCATTTTTTCACGGAACTGATAAGAGATAACGAAATAATGAATCGGAATAATTGTAGTACTCAACCAGAACTACAACTTTGCCTTAGACACCATCTCGTTATCTCTTATCAGTTCCGTGAAAAATGATAAGGAAAAAAACGCATTTTTTCGCGGTTTTCTGCGGTTTCTCGCGTATTCTGCGAAACTGATAAAAGAAAACGACTTGGTATCTTCGGCAAAGTTGTAAAACAGCTTGAGTACTACAAATTCACTATAAACATCAAGTCGTTATCTCTTATCAGTTACGCGAAAAAACGCGAAAAACGCGAGTTTCTGCTTATCATTTTTCGTGAAACTGATAAGAGATAACGACTTGGTGTCTGTGGCAAAGTTGTAGTACTCGACCTGCTCTACATTTCTGTCGAAGAGACAAGTCTCTTACTTCTTATCGGCTTCACTAAAACGAGGTGGGAAAATTTCGCGATTTTCGCGTTTTTTCGCGTTTTTCGTGGAACTGATAAGAGGTAAGCAATATTTGTCGCAACAAAATTATAGCAAACCTCGAGTATTACAATTTTGCTTCAGACACTAATTCGTTATCTCTTATAACAGTACAGATTTCATATGAAATACATATGGGGCCCTGGAGTCCCCCAAAAACAGTAATATGTTGCAAATATGAAGAAGAGTCATAGTGTTAAATTTGTCTTTAATCAAAGAAGCAGTTCTAGCGCGATTGTCAGTACGCATTCGCCGTATTGTTGACCGCGATATAACCAACTTTTCTAAATCGTGTCCAAGAGCCTTTGCCACGGCACTTATTAACCGCGCTGCATCACGATCTGATATTGCCAAGCCATCGAGTATTGTGGCCATATTTGCGTCGATGAATCTTTGATTTTGTTCTTTTCTTTCGGTGTCGGATGGATACAGAGAACTATCGTGAGACAATTGACTTGGTGAACACGACGAAGACGACGACGACGACGACTACGATTCGTCTACAAAGAACTTGTTGGAAACTTTGCCCTGAGATTGCGTTCCTAACTTCTCTCAATGTATTTCTTATGGTTATTTGGGGTGCGTTCATCTACCGATTGTACTGATTTGACATTTAGGGCATAAATTTGATCGAATTTCCAACAAGTTTTTTCGAAAATAATTTGATAAATGTTTGCAAATAGAAAGCAATGTTATTCTAACATGAATACAAATCATACCTCCGGATCCTGTATCATATCGAGGACGTTTATGTTCAGCATGTTGTGCTAGTTTTTCATGAGCAATTTGTTTTTGCTGACCTTTCTTTGGAGCTGCATTCACCAGAAATAGAAGGTTCTGGTTGATTAACCGCGATATCCATCATTTCCTGATCCATTGGCATTTCCGCTTCTTCTGGTTCTTCACCTTGAGGTTCCATTTCTTCGCTTAGGAATTCGCTTTACATCAAATTCGTTGTCGAGGCGTTCCGAAAATTGATTGCGAATCTCAATTTTTTTGCACTTTTTATCTTTATCCACTAGATTTATCTTTATCCACTTTACACCAATTGTCATGTTCTTTTTCAAGTTTTTCAATTAATTTATGTTGTAATTTAGTTTGAATTCCGAACTTTTCCCAAACCGGCATGTATTTTTGACACACTAATTCAGCACTTTCGCGAACGGTTTTATGGTTTGTATTAATTTCGAAAAACATATTCTGCAACAACCGACGTAATGTTGGAGGACTTGACTCTTCAATTTCACTAAGAGCCAATCCAATTAAATAATATTCCTGTTGCATTTCTACCATTTTCCCGTGAAAATATGATAATTTGAAAGGTTGATAGGAAAGTGCTTGACCAAAATGGGAAAATGTTTGACGAAAATGGGAAAATGTTTAACGAACCAAATTTTATTCAAAAAAATGGAAAAACAACACATTTAGGATATGAAAATGTAGTTCTGGAACCATTCAAGGCATCTTGTCTTTGCTAGTTTTAAGATAAAAATAACTGGAATTTTTTATTCGCATATTGCGAATTGGTCTATATTGCATTCACAATTTTAGAGATTCTATTATGAGCTGAATCTACTTCGAATTGAATATGTGTAAATCGCTATCTCAGTTTGGCGTTAGAGTAATGACGTGGCATAGTGTGAGGTGTTTTCAAGCAATGCAAAGATAAACGGTTTCGTGGTTCATATCACAATCGAATCCGATGGAGAACGAAAGTTCCCGACTGAAAGATTCGATGACTGAAAGCAATTTCAGCATGGAAAAAACACGCTGTTCTAACGAACACAGTGTAAAAAATGGTCATTCAACTCATCATTCAATACAATCTCTAAAACTGTGAATAAAAATAACTATAATTTATCACAGGTTTTAGATAATTTAAGTTGAAAACTATTCATAGTTCACAATATTTCAGATAGATCAGTAGGAACATTATGATAATTCTTATTTTCTTTATGAGTTAAAGGTGGCTTAACTGGCACCAACTTGTTATAAAAATCATTCTAAGCATTGTTTACCCATTTTTCCGCGCCACAATTGAATGCATTTATAAAAAATATTATTATATGGCACGAACACATCGAGAATTTAGAATGGAATCAAAAAATATATTCAATTTTTTTAAACAAATTCTCATTTTTAAAGTAAAATTCGGTTGGTCAAGCATTTTCCGATTTTCGTCAAACATTTTCCCATTTTGGTCAAACATTTTCCGATTTTTGGTCAAACATTTTCCGATTTTCGTCGAACATTTTCCGATTTTCGTCAAACATTTTCCCATTTTGTTCAGACACTTTCCCATTTTGGTCAAGCAAAATCAATTTAACCAATTTGAAATACAATATTAAACTCAAATTAATTTAAAACGAATGGTATGTGAACACGGCCGTAGCCAGCACAAATTTCTTGGATGAGCGGAGAGAATTTTTGGGTGAGCGCAGCAAAATTTGATGATTATGAAACTGTCATTAATTTTGAAAATCGATTCTGTCTAGTGTAAAAGACACAAATAATCAAATAATGTATAAAATGTGATTTTATAGAGATCCCAGCCCCTTGGAACTTCATTCCTTTTATTCCAAAAACGCTTCATTCACAGATTCACACTATATCACGGTGAAACACGTGATTTGTAATTTCTAGCGAATCATCAGGATTCTTAATCCCATCAGATTCAATTTAGTGTCTGTAGTAATTTGAAATTGTTATTCGTATTGTATTGCTTGAACTTTATAATATGCCACGTCAGAACTAACATATCAATTTAAGACAACGGTTTACACTGTGTTGATGTTGTCAATTTGATGCAGAAATTTTTCTTGAAAAACCAATACACACGACAGCCATTGTAAATTAGTTATTATCAATAGGAAAATAACTCAAACGATTCGCTAGAAATTACGCATCTACAGAAATATAGATTTTCAGTATTCAGTTAGAAAATCGTACTATAATTAGAGAAATTAGGAAATTTTTCAATATAGTTGACTTTTGCATTGATGTGGTCAAAATGTTTTCACTTTAATCATCATATTTGGCTTCAGTTATGTTGGTAAAGTGTAAGAAAAATATAATTTGTGTAATGTTCAAATGAAAAAAAATGAGTTGCGAGCGGAGCGAGCAAAATTTTTCAGAGGATTCTTAACTAAAGCGAAAACTATAGCTAAAATAATTTTGGGAGTCGAGCATTTTTAGGTGAGCTCAAATAATTTTTGGGTATACCCAAGCGTATGGCTGAATACGGCCGTGTATGTGAACTATGGTTCACAATGACACTGTAACTGAATCTCATGCTCAGTTTGCAGCGTGTTTTATGCCGATTGCTTACATTAGTTGCAGCAATGTTCGCATGAGCATTGAACATTGAACTTCTTTTTTTCTTTATCTTTTACTTTTCCGTACACAACGTGTCAAGGGAAAGTATAGGAATTGGTCCCGAAAACTTTTTTCGTAAAATTGGTTTAGATCATCATAAAAACTCATGAAACGCGTAGAAAACCACTTTTTGAGACACTTTTCCGTTCGTGTGCCGTCGTCGTCGTCGTCGTTGTCGTCATCAATCTTGTGTTCACATTCGTATACGTGATAGTGGGTGTCACATTTCTATCATTCATTTTATTGCATATTTTCTATATTTTTACTCAAGGCACCCATTCCGCACGCAACAAAGAAAGTGCACTAGAAATTACATTAGACCAAAACACAAATTAATACACGGAACATACGTTCTGCATAAAAGTCGGCCGGACGCTGGTTTTCCCCCATTCACAAATCAAAGGACTAAAACAAGCGAGAAACTCCAAAGTTGGATATTGTCTCTATTGTAATCTCTACTTAACAAATCGCTGCTATTATACTGGATTTAAATGACTGATGAAATAATTTCACCAACAGGACCATAGTCTGAATCACAACTTCATTTGGCAATTGAAGTGAAAAAAACTCACACACAAAAAATGCTACGTAATTTTTAGCTTATGTAAATCCAATTCGAACCAAACAAACACAAAGATTGCTATTCAATTTATGTATGTTGACCGGCACAAGAATTCTCATGCGATTTTATGGATGGGTTGTTATTTTAACCCTCTGATCGTTTCTCGGGTGTACAACGCCCGAAGTGACTTTGAATTACAAATATAAAGGATAAAATAGAAATCAGTTAGCGATTGAAGAAGACAGATAGTTCTCTTTTTGAAAATAGTTAGTTGAAGATATAAATACAGTTAGTATTTTATAATTTTATCGATAGTAATCTTTAAAAGTACGAATTAGCCAATAAATTATTTTACTTCGCCTGTTATATAGAATTCGATAGCATTAAAAATGAATCAATTAGTACAAAATCATTTTCCACTTATCCACAATTCAAGGAAATGATAGTCCCAAAGTAGACTGAGACTGGATACTAGAGATTTTGCATTGACGTAAACATGACAACAATACATTCATATCTGCTGTCAAAGTCACTTTTAATGCGCCATTGTTGATGATGCTTTCACGGTTTGTGGTGAAGAGTGGAGACGCCATAAAATTATTACATATTTTGTATTCGAAATGTAACATATGTGACATATATAATCACACACATGATTGACCACATATGAATTATTTGCCGTTATATTTTTTCAAAAAAGAAACGTTGATTTTTTT
Source organism: Sitodiplosis mosellana (assembly GCF_009176505.1). Taxonomy (NCBI): domain Eukaryota; kingdom Metazoa; phylum Arthropoda; class Insecta; order Diptera; family Cecidomyiidae; genus Sitodiplosis; species Sitodiplosis mosellana. The sequence continues at coordinate 205,310 of NW_022600654.1, read as the reverse complement.
TTTGATTTTTATGACCATTTAAAGCGCATTAGTTTAGAATTTTTAATGTTATCACGAAATGTCATCCATTTTCCTTGTTCACCATGACTTTTTTTCAATATTTTCATTGTAAATGAAGATTCTATCATTTAATATGGATATATTTTATGCAAAAAAATTTTTTTTTCATAAGAATTGAATTAGATTTGTAATCATTTCATGGAAAAATGTGAAACGAAATATGAAATTCAAGTACATGTTTCATAGCAAAATGATTTCGTAATATGATGCAGTACATGGTGCATTGCTGCATTCATTTTTTTCACCATCTCATTTGATCTCGTGCGACAGACTATAATTTTTTTGCGTCTTATCGCGTGAAAGAGTATTGCAGCAATTATTTGCACCTATTCGATTTGGTTTTGCTTGAAATCACTTGAAAAAAAACGAAGATCATGGAAAAAATTACGCTAAACATAACCAGAGCCCGAATTTCGGAGAAAAAATGTTGTGTGCCATGGTGTAGTACGGAATTTCCGGAGGAATTACATCGGATACCGATTGGTATTCGGCATGACATTATGAAAAACAAGCGATTTTTCATACCGGCATCTTCTAAAGCATGCAATTTGCATTGCGATAATTCTGTTTGGCTGGAAATGGTCATTCAACATGAACAAAGTGTGTTCACAGATGCACAAATAGAAGAGATGGTTGATTTGCTGCGATCAAATCCGAAATCATTGAGAGACACAGGTACATAGTGAATTGAATTGTTTCAATTCAACATATTCTCATTAGTGATGAATATTATATTCATAGTGCTGAACTAGAATACGGATAATGGCGTGAGGGCCGACACTGGTTTGACACGTTTACAGTTCGAAAATCTTCTCAATTGTTTGAAATCACTTCGAGATGATTTCTATTCGTGAGACGTAAAAGAACGTATGTTTTTTTTTCAGTTTTAAATATTTGAAAAGGAAAGTATGTTTTCGATCGATTTTGTTTGAGTAAAAGAGAAGTATGTTTGATGACAACTTAAAATGGTTAAAGGAATGTAGGGGGCGTTGCTGCAGGTTGAGAATTGCTGCAGGTTGAGAAACGTCACTTTTTTTTCACTATACGTGATGATACCGCCATCGCAATAGCTGTCAAAGTCTTAGTTTAATGCATGATCACTTTTGAGACTTGTTTCGACAGAACTGGCATTTGTTTTGATACACTTCCAATTCGACTGTGTTTTTTTGTGCGAAAAATTTTTATTCTGGGTTTTGCCAAGCGTTATAAATTGATATTTAGCATAGAAAAAGAAGTCGGGTAAGCGTTATTTTATAGTATTTTCATTTCTCTTTATGATTCAATATGAATTATGTGCATTTTGTGGTGTTGAAAAAAAATTGTGAGTCTCGGAAAAAATGTCTATAAAACTGCAGGTTGAGAAAGTGATTTTGCTGCAGGTTGAGAATAGGTAAATTTTAGCAAATTATGCATAAAAATGATTTATGTATTGATTTCGTTTGTAAATCATCACTGAATCATCGTTGAAGTGCATAAAAGTAATTTTAGTGTTTTTTTTCTGGAAATTTATTAAGTTTTATTTCGAAAACGAACATACCGACTTGAAAAAGGAAGATCGATTTTGGTGCTTACTAAGAGTATCTTTTGACATTCAAATTTATTGTTAATGCATTATATAACAATAAAATCCTCATAACATTGAAAATATATCGCATTTATATCATTTATTTGTACGTATTATGCCATTCTTGAAAATTCTCAACCTGCAGCAAAAAAAATTTTTTCGCCATTTTCAGCACCTTCAGAAAATTTACCATAAATTTTGTTTTTGAAAAGCAATCGCGTATGTTTCTTTGGCAAAATTATAGCTCTGGACATTATCTACTAACTCCAGACAAAGTTATTACCAAATTATAAAGTGGTAGCCAACCTGCAGCAAAGTCCCCTATGTATTACTTTTTCGCACGCCCATGTCGTGAGTAAAAGTATTGTAATCACTCCAAAACCGAGGTACCCCGAAATACCATTTTTCTATCCATTTTCGACACCAAAAAGCACGATGTAGTGGTTATTTTGCTATATTGATGTGGGTGTGTCGTACCCTGTACGCTGTACGCTGTACGCTGTACGCAAAAATTCGTTAGCACGATTGCTCAAATACCAGAATAGGAAACGAAATTCTGCAAGTACCAAACGTTTGTGCTTCGTTAGACTTGGAAACCATTAAATTTCCAGCCACCCCAGATGTACCCTAGGGTACCTAGCCAATGAAAAACCTTAAAAAAATCGAACTTTTGTTCGGGAGGTACCCAAAATAGGCTACCCAGGTGGATTTTATCACTCCCACTCAATTTATTTCATCAAAATAATAAGGGCCCAGGAACAACTTAGCACCCGCTAACCTACCTTTTTTTCGTACAAATCGGTATTGAATAGTGATTCTGATAGCGAATGTGATAGCGCCTCTGAAGTCTCATTTATTCTCAACAATGTGGATTTTCCCGAGTTGGAAGAGGATGAATTTTACTACAAAATCGAAGACTTGTGTGAAACTACAAAGAATACAGATCTAGAATCAATCACAAATCAAATTGTTGGAACAGAATTCTTAAATGATTTGTCAATCGATATGTTCATTATAAATTTGGTGAACGCAAACAGAACCATACCATTCAACGTGCATCCAGTCTGCTATGGACAAAAACAAGAGTGATACAAACGACTTCTAGCCGAACGAGACGATCTGCAAATAATATACAGCGGCCACGCCAGCTATGTCTAGCACTATATCTATGCTGAAAATCGTGTGAAGATTTATGACAGTCTACACGGGGAGGGCAATCATGGCAAAAGATTGGACGTTTATTAACGATACATCCTCACTCGCCTGTACCCCGGAGCACAGTATCAATTCATCGAACCGGCAACGTTGCAACCAGATGGATGTTCCTGTGGCATTTTCTCGATTGCATACGCCACAACCATCATTTTGGGACACAACCCTGCAACATACCATCTAAAAATCAATCAGCATGAAACAGATAATTTAAAAAATACCAGCGAACTACGAAACTACATCAAAAGAATATACGAAACAAACTACAGCTGTTTCCACAATAAATAATACACACATTTTTGTTTTTGTCTAAGTTTTTGGATACTTGTTTCAAGTGTTGTATCGCAATAATGACCAATTGATTTCGGTTTGGTAACTTTTGTCTAATTTCATCAAAAAAGAAACAAAAAAAATTAGTTCATTCAACTTGCTTATTAAACATTTTGTCGAGATAGCTTATTATTTCCGTCCACATTTTTTGATTTAATTAAAATCACAGTTCATTCTCCAAATATTTGACTGATTTGCAGTTCTTCGATTAAAGTTCAGTTTTTTCAATACTTGATTATTTTGCATTTTTGAAAGAGAGTAGAATAAAGTTTCAGTATTCAGACGACAATAAAGACAATCAGACGTTTCATTTCATTTGAATACCCAACATCAAGATTCTCGGAATCATAATACAATTTTCCATAAAATACATGAACGTACTGTTGTTTTTTTTCTAAAAATTCTTATAAATTTCCTAGGCAAAGTCTGAATAAAAGCTGAACGCTATGAAAACGGTGCGGAAAAGTTCGTCTTACGGAGGTAAGACTATTTATTTTGAATGGAAGCATCTTGAAAAAAAGAATGCATGTTTATGGCCAAGTAAATTTAACAAAAAGAATGCATGTATTTCAGTCGATTTTGTTAATAATAAAGGGATGTAAGTTTCAATAGACTTTGGTTGCGATAGAAGAAAGTAAGTTTTTTGTATTGCGGTGGCTTAAAAACGAAGCATGTTAATTTTAACCAGTTCAAGTAAAAGGATAGTAAGTGATTTAGCATTTGTTGCACTGAAAAAGAATGTATGTGGCGAGATTTTAGTGGAATCCAATTGCACTTCAACACCTCATGGCCGATTTCAGAATTTGTGCAGCTCTGATTAATGTTTATTTCAAAACCATCGAATCGAATAAAGGAATGGCCATTGAAATCGGTAGGCGAATGCTAGACCGTTCTGATACCCCGAATCGACTATCGAAGATTGTTCACATATTTCGAAACAATCTTCCGCAGTTTAACCGATTTCGTGAATTTGATCAGCTGCCAACATTGACGGAAGCCGAACTCGTTTGGATTGATCAAATCAGACAAGCAGCCTCTTATTGCCAAGACCATTTTAAATCAAATCAGTTCGAATTTGCCGTTTTCGAGTGCCCTAATAATCTGATGACAAGATTTTTCGCTGATTTCTTTACCGATGGCAAGCAGCTAAAGCTGTTGATGGCACGCCCAAAATCCCGTTTTCGTAGCAATAAGTCACACGATGCGTTCATTTTAATTGATACTCTTGCGCAAGGAGAAAATGTCGTGCTGAGCTATTGTTGTAGCTGCTACAACGGGCTACGCACCGTCGGCTGCTGCTCCCACGTGATGTGTATCATTTGGTTCACTTTACACATTAAGGAACCATCCAGAATGCATCGACCAGCCGCTTTTCTCAATAACTACTTCGGTGAAGCATCATCATCCGATTGTGACTCAAATGCGGAATAGTTAATGCATTGGAATGTTCTAGAATCATCCAAAATATTTTCAATAAACATTTTATTATGTGATCCTATGCAAAGACATTGTTTACTTTTTTTCTGAAATATTCTGAAATCTTCGCTTATTTCTCTCTCTCTCAATCAATGCTTTTTGCTTTTGATAAATTAGGAAGAATATTAAAAAAATACAAATAGAAACAAAAACATGAAAAACTGCGATGAAAAACAAGCATAAAATCACACAAAATGAAATAGAAAGAGAATAATGTGATATAAACGTGTTTTATTTTCGGGTTTTCAAAGTTTCTGAACGTTGTTTAAATATTCGATGGAGGTGGTGTACTAAATTTCATTATAGTTCATTGTTGATATATTTCAATCCACCACACGTATTTGTGTGGTGTAAACAGCTAATGTCAAAGATTTCAAGAATGCAACCGTTCTCCTCGTTCTTTAAAAACGTTCGCTTATTTGAGAGAAAGATTAGCTGAGAATGGTCAAACAAATAGTAGGAATCAACTAAGATTTAGTAATCAGAATGTAAGCGGTTAGGAAATTTACTAAAATATTCACTAGTTTTTTTTCCAATAGATTCAGTTATAAATATTTATCATCATTTCAAAATTATTGCTCTATTCATAATTCGCACACATTTTTGATCCCCAGTAATAAAAAGATGTTAATAGTGTATTCGGCGAATTCAAATTTAAACAAATACACTTTCGGTCGATATAACAGTGTGTGTGTTCCAAATATAGAAATAAATACAAACATAAGAATGGTTGCGTACCAGTGGCGTATCCAGGGGGGGTTTGGGGGTTCAAACCCCCCCCCCCCCGAAATGAAATGGAGTTGATTTTTTTTTCAAATGATTAATACAAAATCGGATTTCGTCTGAATCAGATGTGACTCGATTATAACGTGGGTGAGTGTTAATCAATTCATTTATTTTCCATTTCTTTTGTTGTGAAGCATGTCCGAATGATTTGAATAAACCAGCAAATGCAGCCAAAATCAATGTGTTTTTCGATGGTCATCAATATTACATTACTTTCTTTGAATTCAAACTTATCTGTGTTTTAATAGCATTCGGCATAACAAAACTTCTACAAATATGTCATACGTTGCTATAAGTAGACTGATTTAAGCAGTAGAGGCAAATTGATTTCAATAAGCCTTTGTTTATTATATTTCATGATTTGTTTACCGTCGCCGAAAAAATGCCAAGCGAAATCGGTGTAAACATCACAATACCGAGAGTAGTAAGCCAGCAATGCAATCGAGATAACTATGCGTGCACTTCTGCCGAAGAGTATTATAGATTGCCCATTTTTATACCTCTCCTTGATCATGTCATATGCAACAACGGTTTGTAAAACATTGAGATATTTTGAATAAAATACAGAATATTTTGCCCAATTTTATTACTTGTTGGACAGAAAAAGAAACAAATGAAACCGTTGAAATGATATTGAAGCAATGGCCAAACACTGAATATGACAACGAAAATATTGTGAAGAAAGAAGCTCTGTTGTGGCAACAGAAATGGGTTTCAACAGAAGAAAGACCGAAAAATTTCATTTCGTCACTAAACGTGTGCAATAATCCAATATTTCCAAACATATATAATAATATGTTGAAAACTTTGGCCACGATACCTACACACTCAAAAATATCTGTAAGAATTTGCACGATAATAACAATCAAAATGGGATTTATATGACGTATGGCGTTAAACATTAAAATATCGTGTAATTTTTAATGTTTCAAAGTTGACGCAAACATTTGACAGATGCGTATATCGGGTAATAGTATTGACCAATTCATTGATTTATTTGAAATTACATGATATTTTATCGTTTTTACACGATTTGTCATATAAATCTATGTTTGTTTGGTATCATCGTGTAGATTCTTATAGATATTTTTTAGTGTGTATTACCATTGCCACACCAGAGCGATCTTTCTCTACGCTTAAGCGTATTAAAAAATAAAATTTTGATTCCGATACTTCATTTTTCTACTGTATATGCGTTTTTTTTTCTGAAAATTTCCAAATACTATATATAGGAACATTTTATCAAATACTATATATATTTTACCGCTTGAAATGACAGATGGCGCTACTTTCTGTTGGAATATTTGAAATTATGTCATCGCTCGGAAAATTCAAGTGTTGCCGGTAAAATGTATATAGAAATTTATATATAAATGTCAAATTTTACGGCGAACACCCAAAATTTCCGGGGATTCTTTTCTGTGTGTAAACTAACTCACTGTATGTTTCATTGCGACTAGTAATGCTTAAAAAAGTGTACACTAAGTAAAGTTTGATATTTTATTTGTAATCGCAGACCTGATCGATTGAAATGCGTCGATATTCCACTGACAATGTCGATCAATTCTTTCATTTGTTCATGCTTGCTACATACGTCACCAGGTCGAGAAGATGTGATGGACATCATGTCTTCACTAGCGGCAAATCAGAATTTAACAAACACATATTTGAGAATCATTCGAACAATACTGAAATTATCGAATGAAACGAATGGTTTGTGAAGATTCCTCACTCCAAAATTTTAACATCTCGAATTCTTGCTTTCTTCAATATACTTTTTGCAAAAAAGATCGATTGCGATGCCATTTTCCTTTATAAAACGTAATTCTTCTTACAGTTTAGTGATTTTGGTCATTAATCCGACATTGGTCAGTAACCGCTCGCACCTAGGGGCGAAACGCTATTGTTATTGCATTTGTTTGTTGATTCACTTGTTAAGTGTATATTGTATAAAGACCATTGAAATTATTTTACTTTAAATTGTTGCCATTTCAAACATTTGTATGATAGATAATTGTACGTTTTTTTTTTTCTTTTTTACAGATAAAATTCGGCCCAGAATGATAAAACGAATGATGTGGTCTTGCACGTTCGTGCTAATCGCTATTTTACTGGTACAGAATGCCGTCGGCCAGTCAAACTATGCATCGCATGCCAACAACATCAACTACTTAGGTGAAGGTTTGCCCAAAGAAGCGACACTTGATGGAAAAGTAAGTAATAAGAACGAACAAATTATGGAATTTCAACAAACAACGACGACAAAAAAGCATTCAACACCGCAAGCATTGCTGCTTTTTTAATCAGTTGTGTCTATCGTGATTTTGTTGCCCCGTTTTTCGTTGTCGTTTGTACCGGGGCGAAAATCTTGGGAAAATGTTTGACATTAACATTGAACTGAACGATGGCAAGCGAACGGAAAAAACATTGCAGTGACAGCCGTAAGCTAATCGGAATGTTGATATTTGCTTTCTGTCAATTATTATGTTACGATTATGTAATCAAAGTTGCCATTTGATTTGATGAAATTTGATTTTTTCTCGGTCATCCATATCATTCTGTGTATGCACTGCATACTATGTTGACCGATCGTGTCTCTTCTTTTTTCTTTTCATTCCGTTTTTGGTCGACCAAATCAAATATTGGCCAATTTGGCTTCACAACGATCGCGGTAATTTAATAGTTTTTATCTCATTTTCTCAACATTTGGCGTCTATACGACTTTTAAGTAAAAAGTTTTCATTAACTTAAACTTGAATGCATAATTTTCCCATTTCAGATCACACAATTAGATGATTTGAGTCCGCTCATTGTCTTGAATCGAACCGAGGCGCATTTGGATTGTGCATCTGGATCGATGCAGGTGAGTTTTTTGATGGATTTAAAGGGCCGTTGTCGGCGTAATGTATGGCTAATGCAGATTTGGCTCAGTTCATTGATTGGTGGAATGACAATGTAACAGAGTCGAGGGGAGTATTCTCGTTCTATTAACGTTAATAGTTGGTTAATAGTGACTTTGAAAATTATTAATCAAAACACAGTACAACAATTTTTTGATGATGCCTGAATTTTTTGGTGATGAACTTTTGGGGTTTTGAATGCACGATTTTGGAGGACCGTAATACAAACCAAACTGCATCATTAGTTTGTTCAGATGACGTCCAAATAAAAATTCTATCAACGTGGGTGAATTATAAAAATCGGTTGGGTGGTTCCTGAGATATAGCATAAAAAGTGTTTGAAATCAATGAAAAAGCATCGATTCTGGTCGTTTTTTGCACATAGTCCATTAAAATTTCACGAATACGTCACACGTATGCACGTTTTACACTTGATTGTTATAAGTGGCATCTGTACAAAGAAAATTAGGTACCTCGTCATGAGTATTTGAATAGAATCCACAAAGATGTGAGATGACTCAAGGATTTTTCCATCGGCGTGACATGCTTCATACAAACGGAATTTCGTACAAGCAGCGCCCGTGTACTTCGTAGTGGAAAAAAAGTGAAGCTTGCTTGTC
>NW_022600654.1:75243-96362 GCF_009176505.1 Sitodiplosis mosellana | reverse complement strand
ATTGAAGAAGAGATGGAGAATGAGAAATGTGACGATTAGCCCAGAATTCTTGGAATTTTGGGTCGGTTGGAGTAAACGCATGGGGAGAGACACCATTAGCTATTTTTTTGAAGTTCATATAAATACTAGAGGAAAATAGCAAAAATAGCAAAAAATAGCAATATTATTGAAGAAATAGCGATTTGTTATTTACTGTTTTTAACCGTTTAAAACAAAGTTTTCGAGTTATTTTATGAAATTAAATGGAACAATTTGTTCTTTTCTATGAATTAACAAATAATAAATGCGATGATATTGAGCACTTTCACACTTCAGTCTGAAGTAACATGAGTGACAAGCAAGTCAATTTGTGCTAAAGTTTTGAGTTTTTTCAATCAATTTTATTTTTATTTCGTGTTCAAATAAAAAAAAATGGTTGAGCCAACAAAATTGCGCGTAATCGAATTACGCCGAGAGTAATCGGACAGAAATTTAAAAATTGGTGGAAAAAAAAGTGGACTCATTTCTCGCCTCCAATTCGCGTTAGATAAAGAACGACGAGTGCAGCTCACTCAAGCAAGTGAGAGTGCCACAAATCACGATGAACGTGAAATGTGGCAGAAGAAGAAACAAACATTTTGGGCCAATTTTTTTTACATTCAATAATAACGCTTCAAGTGACGCTAATTTCATTATTTATGTACAATTATTCGATGAAAAATACGTGGGGAAATTATGTCCATTTTCAATTGGATATAATTCCACTGACTCTTTGGTCATAATTTCCCCGGGAAATTATGTCCATATGCATTTGGATATAATTTCTTCTGATTTTTGGACATATTTTCTCTAATCAAAATTTTTTAGATGGGGAATTTATGTCCAAATTTGAAATGGAATTATTTTCTCCGTCATTTCGGCCATAAATTCTCCATTCATTTTGTATGAGGGAAGTTATGACCGGGGAAAATATGACCGGTCACCTTTAGATGATCCAACTTATCAAACCAGAGCCAGGATTGACGGAACCAGCAACGTAATGCAAACACGATCAAAGTCTCGTGATGCTGAAGTGTTGAACATGAATGTAGCTATCGCTTATGTGGTCGGTGAACCAAATGGTTACAAGGAGGCTTTAAGAGATGAAAATTGTAATCAGTGGAAGCTAGCCATGAAAGAGGAATTCGACTCATTAATTAAAAACAATACGTGGGAGCTCGTAGAAAGACCAACGAACCAGAAAATTGTCGATAATAAGTGGGTATTTAAAGTGAAAGCAGAAAAGAAAAATATGCGGTACAAAGCACGACTAGTAGCGCGTGGATTTACCCAAGAATACGGGGTAAATTATTTCGAAACATTCAGTCCCGTGGTACGTTTTACGTCAATCAGATTGATTTTGGCGATGGCTGCCCAAAGAAAAATGTCAATTCGACAATTTGATGTTAAAACTGCCTTTTTGAACGGCATACTCAAAGAAACAGTTTTTATGGAACAGCCTATTGGTTTCAACGACGGAACAAACCGTGTATGTCAACTGAAGAAAAGCTTGTACGGCCTCAAGCAAGCAAGCAGGTGTTGGAACGTGAAGTTCACATCCTTCATCAGGCGTTTCGGTTTTATCCAATCGATTTCGGACGCGGTGATCAAACATCTCAGAGAACAGTTCGAAATTAAAGAAATGGATGTTGACTGTTTTCTCGGGATTGAAATTCAAAGAAGGGAGGACAACTCAATCAACATATGTAAAGAAGGTGTTGTGCCGTTTCGATATGGATAACTGTCATGGTGTCGCCACACCGGCGGACCCAAGCCAAGCAATGTTCAATTACGACGAATCAGACGCATCGAACTATCCATACCGTGAACTGATTGGGAGTTTGATGTACTTAGCAGTCGGCACTAGGCCGGATATTGCATATGCCGTTGGCATTGCAAGTCGTTTTCTCGAAAAACCAACAGTAACACACGAACGGGCAGCTAAGCGCATTTTGAAATATCTTAAAAGAACTTTTAATCATGGTATTCTTTTTTCAAGTAGTAAAACACATGAATTGCATGGATACAGCGACGCGGACTATGCGGGCTGCATCACAACCAGAAGATCTACTTCCGGCTACGGTTTTATCTTCGGAAATGGAGCAATAAGCTGGGGATCAGAAAGACAACAATCCGTCTCCTTGTCTACCGCCGAATCCGAGTACATGGCTGCTGCACAATGCGTAAAAGAATTGGTCTGGCTGAGAAAATTACTTTACGAAATTCTTGTTGGAGAGATTTCGGTCGAAAGCGAGAGCGATTTTATTCTGGATGCAAAAGTTTTAAAAATCATTTTATTCATGGACAACAACAGTGCCATTCGATTGATTAAAAACCCAGAATATCACAAAAGAACGAAGCATATTGATGTTAGGTTCCATTTTATTAGGGAAAAGTATGAACGCGATTATTTCATTACTGAATACATTCCATCGAAAGAAATGATTGCTGATGTGTTTACAAAAGCTTTGCCAGCACAGCAGTTCAATGAACTAATAAGAAAGTTGGGCATAACAACAGCATAGCATATTCAAATTTTTCTGCTGACTGGTATATATTTTTGAGAATAAAGTTCATTTTCAATTTTGGTATTCTACACAGTAAACAATTTTTGTAAAATGTTCATGTTTGTCAGGTTTTCAAAACTATCAATAATTCATTCGTTTATTGGCATCTGAAGAGTCAACATAAAATTTTAACATTTGAATCATTTTGAGAATAGTATTGTCATTTTTGTCATTGTTTCAATTTTCAAGTATGTATTATTTGTGAAGGGCCCATATAAAGTTCATTTGGAATAATTTTACCCGTTTAAGTTCATAAATTGTAATTTTTGTTTAAATTAAATAGAATGGGCATATTTGGTAGTTCCGAGGAAAGAACTGAGGAAAAAGTTGTGGAATCAACCGGGCATGTTAACAACAATGTGGTGATCCAACAGCAAGCAAAAGATGTGCGCACTCAGGCAGAGTTGAACGTGAAAATGTTATACGCTATGTATTTCATGTGTGCCATTGAAGTATTTAAGATAGGGACTTACCTATACGTTAAATTCAAACAGAATTTAAAAAGAAAGTACAATCAGCAGAATAATAATCGAAATGCAAATCCTAACAATGTAAACGAGGGATAATAAAACAGTTTAACAAATGTATCAATTCGGGGAGAATGTGAAATGTAGAATTGTCACATATGAATAATGTTTTATTAAAGTGCATTATGTTTCAGTCTCGCGACTAACGCCAACAGAACAAGTTGTTATTTCATTTCTCTCTTGCTTCATTCCACTGTTATATTGTATTACTTTGCAGCTCACATTACCACAGTTATCCTTCCCCCGTAGTTTGGGAGCTATGGCCTTCGGGAGCGATATCTTAATTTTGGGGTTATACACACATCCCTAATTCAAACCCCTTCCTAAAAAAATAATTTATCTACACACTATACCCTTTAATATGGTATGCCTCACAATTCTATACAAAATGGCCCAAGTTCAATGTAAACGAAACATGTTTCTTGATCTTGAGGTAGGTGTAGTTTTTTCATTATTATTAAACTATGCCAATTGAATCCAAATTGAAAGAATTCTCCTGTCAATTATATTTACTCACCTGAAACAAGTTATATGCCATTGCCGATCTAAAGCGATCAACGCCTGACCTTCTTTTAATGGTTCTCTACAACCAGCACACGCATTCGGGTCATATGAATCATCATTGTCTGATATAATATGTGAATTGGTACAGTTTTGATTGTGTTGTTGGGCTGTTGCAAGTTTTGGACTGTTTGAGGCTTTCGCAGATGTTTGATTTTCTTGTGAAATGAAAGATGAGTGAATTTTCGTGTTTGGAGGAATCGCTACACATTCTTCACAGAAACGTTCCTCCTTGCCAGTGTTAGTTACCTGTAATGCAAATATACATATATTACGTATTATAACCTAATACAAAACGAAAATTGGATAAATGCAGAGACATCGGTCGGCGCCCTTTCAACACAAAGGGAACTCCCCCACGAAAGAACGTAAAAATGAGAAAACTTATCCAAAATAATTTGAAAAGCAACAAAAGGACGATACATTAAAATGCCTTATGCAATAACCGCATTTGGAACTAAGTTTTCTTTATTTCGCTTCTGGATTGAAACCATCGATTGTGTGATTAACTTTATCTTGTTTTATCAAAGTAGAATCCAATGCGAATTCTACAAATGGTAAATAGAACATCAGTGAATCATCACCATCAATAACAGATTTTCCATCATACGTTGAAGCAACTTCTTTCTTCTATAGCAATGCATTATTTCTGCAAATTTTCATTGTTTCCGTTCACTTTACAGCTGTCACTTTATTAACATATTAATAATTTATTAACATATTTTTTTATTAACATATTAATAATTTATTAATTCTTTAATAAAATGAATTTTTTATTAACGTTAATAAAATATAGTGCATTTTATTAACATATTAATATTATTAGTATGGTAAATTTTCGGTTATTAATATGGTTTAGATTTTATTAAAATGTTAATAAAATGTGGTTATTAATATGTTGTCGAATTTATTAGAATTCTAATAAAATCGGCACCATATTAATAACTACATTTTATTAAAATTCTAATAAAAAAATTGTCGATTTTATAAAAAAATTGTGAAGAAAAGTTTCATACAAAAATCATGTCGAATATCTCCAGACTCATTTTACATCGAGATTTTGTCGTCTGGCAAAAACTGACATGAATTTTATATGAAACTTTTAAAAAAAATTGCGAAGAAAAGTTTCATACAAAAATCATGTCAAATATTTCCAGACTCATTTTTTTTTGATTTTGCCGTGATAAATGATTGTCTTAATCTAAACGCTGTGTTGAATAGACTTTGATGTGAACATGATGAAATCGGATAAAATCCAATATGTTGTCGATTTTATTAGAATTCTAATAAAATCGGCACCATATTAATAACCACATTTTATTAACATTTTAATAAAATCTACACCATATTAATAACCGAAAATTCACCATACTAATAATTATTAATATGTTAATAAAATGCACTATATTTATTAACGTTAATAAATATGGTGTTTCAAAATTTTTATTAATTATTAAAATATGTTGTTTATTAACATATTAATAAAATACCGATTTTTGACAGCTGTAGTTCACTTCATAGTTTACAAAATAATAAAGAAACGAGAATAATTCGTTGTGTTGCTTAAAGCAACTTGCTTTAGTACTTTCAAACGATCAGTGATTGAATCAGTTGCGGATTCAATGATCTTAGAAAAAATTGTCAAAGAAGGAGTAACTTTTCTGTGCCATTCTACCAGTTTTAACTAAATTAGAACTGTTTACTTGCTTTTGACAGAACATTGAACGTATGCATCGCCGATTATCTAGGGGTGAGACACAAATTCTAGTAGAGTCTAGTTACATTCAATTTTATATATTTTTTGCTTTATGTCCTCTAATTTTTCTAGTTTTGGTGCAAAAGTGCTAATATTGTGCTATTATTTCTAGTAAAATCGGTTACAGAGCGTATTACACTGTCAATACAACGCTTATGGAAGACCTAACGGGATTATTTTGTGAACAATAAACAATACGTCCATAAGCGTTAACATTGGCAAACCAAACTCACTAATTTCTTCTATTTTCCCTATTATCGTTGAACAATGTTCTAATTTTACTCATTCAAATTTCGTGTCTCCCCCTAGCCGATTATGTAGCAAACACTACGAATAGCAATACGCATTACTTGCCGATAGTACGTTCAATGTTCTGTCATGAGTAGCATATGCTGTTATAAAAAAAATAGCACAGAGTCACAGTGGTAGGGTTGATTGGTTCTTTACCTAAAAGAAATATACATATATACTTTTTTATAAATTGAATATTTGCAATGTTTTTGAATTGAACGAAAGAGCGCCAAAGGCACTCGAGCGTTTTTTAATACATATGTCTTCTTATTTTCAAACTCAATAGCGCCAAAGGGAAGCAATAAAGCAATTCTTTGATTTCAGAAGATATATTTTCTATTTCAAAATAAAGAATTGCTTTATCGCTTCCCTTCGGCGCTCCTGAGTTCCAAACGGCCACCATTCTTTGGAGTAAGAAAATCTGTAAATAACAAAATAAGTTTTTTTACAGATACTTCGAATATGTATATCTGCAAAGAACGTATTTTGTTATTACACAAAGCATTCAAAGTGACAACTGTCAGCAAACAAACATACGAACAAATCATGAATAAAGAGTTATGGGCACCTAATTTCACAGCAACCGACTACAACCCAAAGCCAAAGTTGCAAAGGAAATGGAATCGTGGTACTGGTTACAAAGTGAACAATCCGATGACTCCAATGACGCCAAAAACGCCAAAAACGTTTGAACCAAATACGCGGCGTAGAAATTTCATCCCGCGATTTGCTAAGGGTGATGAAAATACAAATTGGAAGAAACCACGGCGTATTGTCAATGAGACACCGAGACGATTCAACAAAGGCTACACGACCGGAAGAAATCAACCAACGCAATACCAACCAGCTCAACAAGTCGTGTATGCCATGCCGTATCAACAGCCGTACCAAAATTTTTTCGACCAAAACACGATGTGGTATCAGCCGCCGATACAGCAACAACAACAAGTCCCGCAACAAATGCAGCAGCAGCAACAGCAACAACAGTGAAACCAACAAGGGGAGAGACCAGTTCTGTGATTTACATCAATGCTCGAAGTGTGATTGCAAATTTCGAACAAATCGAAATATTGTGCCGTGATAAAAAACCAAAAATATTATTAGCAAGTGAAGCCAGAATAACCAATGATATTTGTGACAGTGAATATAAAATAAATGATTATGACTCAGTAGTGTGCTTTTCGCAAACAAGATTCACTGGTGGTACAATAATTTATATAAGAAAGCCACTAAAATTCAAAATACTTGCAAATGAATATGAAGATAAATTAATATGGTGTCTTTCGATCGAAATTATAGACTGTGATATTTGTGGCATTTATACTGTTATATACAGATCACCAAGTGCACATTTCAACCAATCAGCAGAAATTTTTGACAGATATTTGGAAAAAACATTAAATTTGAACAAAATGAATCTAATCGTTGGTGATATAAACATAAATTTGAACGAAAAAAATAGAACAACATCGCAATTGAATGAAATATTAGAAAAGCATGGCCATGAAATGATAGTAAAATTTAACACAAGAATAACAAATGAGTCACAGTCGTTAATTGATCTCGTAACTACAAATGTGAGAGAAAGAGTGAAATGTCAGGCACTGTCAAACGAAAAAATAAGTGATCATGAAACAATTTTAATCAATATAAGTAGAATATGTGCAAGAGAAGTTGTTAATGAAACTGTGATGTCCTGGTCGAACTATGATAAAGAAAAGTTAATATTTAATTTAAGATATTGTGATTGGTCCAATTTTACATTTTTAAATATTAATGATAAGCTAGATAAACTAAGACATAATTTAAACACATCAGTTAGCCCGCTAATAAAAACTGTGATAATAAAAGACTCAAATAAGCCTAGTAAATGGTTTGATAATGAACTTTGCCATCTAAAAAAAGAAAGAAACACGAAACATAATGCATGGAAAAATAATAAATGTGATATCGCATGGAATGACTATATAAATGCACGGAATAAATATAATAAAACAATAAAAATGAAAAAGAATGAACATACACAGAACGAAATAAAAAATGCGGGAAATAATCAAAAAGTAATGTGGAACTGTATCAATAAAATCATTTCAAATAAAAATAAAAATAAAAAAGCAAGTGACGAAATAGTCTTCCGAGATGGTTCGTACACCGACCCAAATGTGATTGCTGAGAAATTTAATGATTATTTCGTAAGCAGCATAATTGAATTAAACAGAAATATACCAAATGATAACATACAAACTGAAATGATACATGAAAATGAGCTGAATAATTGCCGATTTAAATTTGAAATAACAGATGTGGATGAAATAAACCGAATTTTAAAATTCCTAACGAAAAAAATAAATAAATCGGATAAATTAAATTCGCAAGTATGGTTTGACGCATCTGAGTACTGCGGTTATTTCCTAGTAAAAATAATAAACGAATCATTAGAAACTGGTCTCTTCCCCAACGCATGGAAAACTTCAACCGTGACTCCAATCCCGAAAATCACAAATACAAAGAATGCAGACGAGCACAGAGGGATCAACACATTACCAATTGACGAAAAAGTAATTGAAGTAGTAGGGAAAAATCAATTGGTTAAATACATCGAAGACAACGACCTCATATCGCCACACCAATCAGCATTCAGATCAAACCACTCCTGCGAGTCAACAATTAACTACGTTATCAGCGAGTGGAAACAAGCCCAAGACAATGACCAAATCATAGTAGCAGTTTTTCTCGATCTCAAACGTGCTTTTGAGACTGTAGATAGAAAAATCATGCTAGAAAAACTTCAAGCAAAGGGCATCCATGACACAGAGCTGAGATGGTTCACCAACTACTTGGAATCGCGAAAACAACAAACAAAATATAAAAATAAAATGTCGAACGAAACCGAAATACCAATTGGACTGCCACAGGGAACAGCACTCAGCGTGATATTATTTAGCATTTATATAGATCAGATAACAAAAATTCCAAAAAATAGTTCAGTAGTCTTATTCGCGGATGATACGGGTATATATGTAATTGCGAAAAACGTAGAAATTGCAATAAGAAAAATTAATGAAGATCTCGACCGAATTTATGCATGGCTAAAATTGAACAAACTGATGCTAAATACTAAAAAGACAAATTGGATGATAATAAGTAGAAACAGTGTTGAAGTGGACGATTCAATTGAAATCAAAATAGGAAATGAGAAAATAAATAGAGTCCATAGCATTAAATACCTAGGAGTTATCATAGATGAAACACTATCGTTTAAAGAACAGACTGCAATATGTACAAAAAAAGCAGCAAGCAAAACCAACCTACTGTACAGAATATCGAAAAAGTTGACTTTTACAACTAAAAAAATTATTTATAACTCAATCATTTTACCAAATTTGCAATATTGTTCAACCGTATATTTTACATGTAATCAGGACGAGATAGAAAAAATGCAGAAAATTCAGAATAGAGCCATGAGACTAATCTTAAATTGTGAATACCGTACACACCGAGAATGGATGTTAAAAACACTAAATTGGCTAAGCATTGACCAGATGATAAAATTTAATGTATTGATCTATATATATAAAATGAGACACGGGCTTCTCCCGAAATACTTAAGCGATAACCTAATTTATACAAGGGATGCACACACGAGGAACACAAGACAAAGAACAAATAATGATCTAAGACTACCAAATTTTAAATATGAAAAAACCAGAAGGAATATATTCTATTATGGAGTCAAAATGTATAACGAGCTTCCAATGTATATCAGAGAAAAACCGTCACTAAACTCATTTAAAATGGAATGCAAAAATCATATAATGGAGAATTTTAATGTATAAATACAAATGTAACCAAAAGAGCTAACGCTAATAAACATAATACAATACAATACAATAGATTTTCTTACTACAAAGAATGGCGTCCGTGAAATCATTCTGAGGGATTTTGTTGTTGGTCAAAACTCAGATCACCGTGTGCCACTGAAAGCCAGCACCACTAAATCACTGTATCTGTCGCCGTTCAAAATGGAAGCCAGCCCGGCATTTATTATTCAACACTTGAGCAATAACGATACGACACGACACGTACACTCACTGACAAACTAAATTGTGTCAGTTTGATGCCAAACATTATCCCCTGTTCCGGGACGAGAAATTGTGGCCAGGAATAACCATCAAAGATTTTGTGGAGAAATAAAAGAAACCGTCCGCGAAACCAAAAGGCCAGAAGAATGTCCCCACTAAACCACAGCAAAATATCAAACCGGCAATCTCCAGATTGCAATTAATTCGCCAACACAAGGTTTTTGATCGGTCGAAGCCAAAAAACTGGGCTGGCAAAGTGAATGCTCAGCGGACGAGGAACCACTCCATGAAGCAACAGTTACAAAGGAAACGCCGGCAAGCACGTACAAATCTGTGCCAGAAGATCTGTTTCTCGCAAGTGAAACCGAACTGCCATCTCTACAGCTATAATGATCGCTGCGCAGGAAATCCACAAGGCTATCACAAAAGATGGCACTAAATCGTGCCACATCGGATACCTGCGTTTTTACTGTAAAATGTACTACCAAAATTGTCACAGTACGACACGATAATTCTGACTGAGACATGGGTCAGAGATGATATCTGACGGCCTGAGAAGAAAAACCTTTCCTACAAAACCTGTGCGCAGAACACAAATACAGAAATTTTATAGTCGTAAGGCGAACAGCAAATTTGCGAGCGAAAAAACCTAATATATTTACAGCGAGCGCAAAAGCATAACAGGCCTACTTATACGGAGTTTGCATGCTAGTAGGCTTGTTATACTTTTGCGCTCGCAAATTTGCTGTTCGCCTTTTGACTAAAAAATTTCTGTGTTTGTGTTCTGCGAACAGGTTTTGTAGGAAAGGTTCTTCTTCTCAGGCCGTCATCTATGATGCTGAATTTTTTTGACGATTTGTATTCCGTTTTTCGTACGGACAGACTTTTTCAACGTGGCGGTGGAGTATTAATTGCAACCGAAAATGAAAAATTCGCCAGTGAAGAAATAAAAATTGACGGTATTGACGATTTGAAATATGTTTGTGTGAAAACCACTACTAAATCACACGTCATCTACATCTACTGTGCATACATTCAACCGCAAACAATCTACGATTCACATTTAGCGGCCATGCACAAAATCGCTACCGATCTTGAAGATGTTTTTATTTTTGTTGGTGATTTTAAACTGCCGCATGTCTGGAATGGTCAATCGATAGCGACGACGACAACATTATGATTCCAACTAGATTTGCACCTGAGTACACGGCCACCTTCATCCAGGGACTCATGAGCATGGGAGTTCATCAAGTAAATCATGTACGTAATGTTTCAAAAGAGCGACTATTGGATTTGTTCTTTACTAATGATTTCATCAACCTTTCGATTGAGTGTGTTAACGAGTCATTATGAAATTCGGGCTTAGTTTGATGTTTGACAAGACCAAAATACATCTGCGCGAATCACTGTGTGCGAATTGACTGTAATTCATTCGCACAAGTGCATTGGTAGCCCTTCAAAATGTCAAAGAAGCCCAGATTTCATGATGACAGCTCATTTTGTTTACGTTTTGGTTTTGCTGCAATTGGGCCTTCCTGGTTTTGTTCGATTGGATATTTTAGTGCATTTAGATAATTTATCGTCTATTTCAAGCCTATTGAATGAATTGTTGTGGAAAAAAATGAGTTTGTCGGTGTTTTTTCTATGATTGAAGAACCGGTCAAAGAGGCAATACAATTTGTGTGAATTTTTGACTATTTGGCCACTTATTCCAATGAAAATTACGTGAAAATAAATGTTTGCATTGAGAATTCATCTCTGGCAGTGAGATTGAATCGAAAAAAGTGGAAAATATCAGATTAGTTTCAGCGAATAGTGATATAACCTCAAAATTCGACGAACATTTGTTTTGCTTGTGGGAAGTGGCATCTTGGACTGATTCCGAACAAAAATATATGAAATCGATTCCAAATTCTCTGCTCTATCAAACTTAAACTACCATTTTCTGTTTATTTAATACCGAAAATACCCTAATGGTCAGCTACGGCTGACGCTCTTTATCCAGATAATTTGCGTACCGTGAACGCATATAGAACGCTCCGCTGACATTCCGTTTTTGTGACGTGCGATCCATCCAAATTCATGATAGAATCCATTATTTTTCTGACTTTGTGACGTGGTATCCAAACAAATTCATGGATTCTATCATGAATTTGAATGGATCGCTCGTCACAAAAACGGAATGTCAGCGGAGCGTTCTATATGCGTTCACGGCACGCAAATTATCTGGATAACGAGCGTCAGCCGTAGCTGACCATCTATCTCGTTTGGTTGGCTGTAAAAAATAAAGCCATATTTTCACTGCGTTTGCACTGAAACACTCTTTAATTACGGAATTCGATTATTCAGCAAAGTCAAAGTTGTTTATAATCGGAAGACAACAAAGTACAGATTAACCGTAGCACTTCCATTTTTCATAGGGCGTCTCCACTTGCATTGAATTTGCATTATGAATGTTAAGATGCGTGCAACGCCCTCCAATGTAAAAACAATACAAGTGGAGGATGATACACGGGATTTATCTGTACTTTAAACAGGAAGGAATCACATTTGTGGGTGGAGGGACTCAAATGCAATCTCTTACAGAAATATTCTCACGCTCAGTAATTTCTACTCGGATTTATTGAACAAATTGTTATTTTTTTTTGTCTGAAACTAATTTTGAGAATTAGAATAAAACAAAATTCCAATGTGCCATTTCGGACATTTTGTAATGAAAAACAAATTGTTGAGTTTATTGAGTGACACAAAATTTACGTAATTCAAATAAAATCGAAATTAATCCATGTAACAACTTGCTTAGTAATATATTTTAGGTTTAACCTTTTTCTATCCGAATTCCTGAAAACACGAATCCATAACACAAACAAAAAAAGCATTTATTTATTGGTATAGCCTATACCGTATAGGCCAAAGAAGCCATAATCTAATGCAAATATTCTATCTAAAGCAACTCAACTTCAGTATATTCACTAACTACAGAGCCTGTCCGTGCGCCTTTTGCGCCCTGGTGCAAAATTGTCAAAGCGCCCTTTTCTTAGGAGGAAAAAAATAGGTAAAATTCCTCAATAAAAAACAAAATATATGGAATTGAATTCTCAAGTTTATTTAAGAAAAAGTCAAAAAAGATACAAATCAGCATATTGAAATTAGATCAAGTTCTTTCTTCTTGCTTTCGAGTTCGCAAAATCTTTGATGATATAATCGTTTTTGATTGAGTTCGCAATTTCACGTTCAATCGAAATTATCGCCAAGTCATTCAGCCTTGCTTCATTCAATGAGTTTCGTAAATAGCTTTTGTTTATTTTCAGTTTTGAAAATGTACGTTCTCCTGTCGCCACTGATACCGGCATCGTCAGCATAATGCGGAATGCAATAACAACATTTGGAAGCATGTACTCCATATTTTGTTTCTGAATTACGTTTAGAATATCTATTGCATGATCAATCTTCTTGTTCGTTAACGTTGAAACGACTGCGAGCTCAGCAAAAAGATCATCGCCATCGATGTCGGATTTGCCGTTGTGTGAGAGAGCCCTCTCAAGTTTCTTGCATGTCTTTAATAGAGTTCCGTTCCTTCTATCCATTTCATAATTCTCGTAATCGTATAAAAATGAGAACAGGTCACTGTACGTATTAAGCGCTGTGAATCTATCATCAATTAAAGGAATTGCACCTTGAATGATTGGCAAAAATACTTTTGTCTGGGAATCTTCTTCAGAAATAATATTTGCTCTGTCCGTTCTTTTCGTGTCGTCAAATTTCGATTCGATTCCAATGCGCCCACAAATAGTCGATGCGCCCCGAAGCACTTTCTCGCAACCATATTCGCTGTAGGTCAGCAGAAATTTTTTCACGCTTTCAATACATGTTACAGCCGTTTGCAAAGAACGACGAACTTGGTTGGATTCTTGACAACTTTGAAAATTTGATGTACACACACACATAAATACGTATGGTGGATTGGAAAACGTCAGCAATGAACTATACTAACACTTGGTGTAGCAAGTTCATCGAATGTGTGAACGGGTGACAATATTCGATGACTTCAAAATCATATGAAAAACCACACAAGTGTTGACAGTGCAAACTCACGATTTTTTCAAAATATTTCTTTGGAAAACAAATCGTGGATGAAGCCTAGGCTTTGCAGAGCCCGAATATCAACAATAAAAGAAAATAAATGAATATAATTCCCAAACAAATAATGTATATAAAATGTATGGCGTTTCCAATCTCACCACTGTTCACCACAATCAGTCTAAGCATTAATGTGAATGACGCATGACAAAGTGACTTTGACAGCACACGCATATGAATTGATGTCATGTTTACAGTCGGAAACGTCAATGCAAAATCTCCAGTATCCAGTTTCAGTCTACTTTGACTGAATCGTTTGCAGTGCTTTTGATGCTATATTGGTTTGACTGAGAATGTCATACCAAACACAAACACAACACATGAATGTTAATATAATTGATCTTGTTGGCGAATGATCTAGCTTCCAATTGAACATCAGAATTGAAACTGTCGCTGTTTTCGATTTCTCTCAATGCGCTAATGATTGCGCCAGCATTTTTGTACAGCGGCTTCATTGTGTCGATACGGCTAGACCATCGTGTGTCACACAATGGTTTTGGTGTTAAACCCTTCACAGCAGTCAAATCGATTTTTTATACAATAAACAAAACATTGCTGTCTATAAACAAATGTAAAAATCAGCGTTTCGGATTAAAATCTGAAGTGTTTTTTTTTTAAAATGATAAGCAAATCGACAAATGATCAGTCAACAATTCTTATTTATTTCGTCGCATCAATTGTTTCCATTAAATTTGGTTGAGTCATTAAATAGCCAAATGAGAAGAAACACACCCGAAAAAATTCATCACGAACAAAATTTTATATTTTATGCGAGCGCTCTTCTATACATACATCTCCTGTTTATATATTTTCGAAAAATTGCGACTCTAAGCGCTCCATTTTTTTCCATTTGTCTATAATACTGAGCGCTCTTTGTGCTTTTTTTTACATATTTTTGGAAAATTTGAGCGCTCGTGCGCCTTAGGCGCCCGAGCGCCGTGGTGCAGTGCACCACTTGCGCCCTATCTGGGACAGGCTCTGACTAACTATAACAAACTACGATTAAATACAATCATTATAATAATGCAGTTCCAACGGACTTAAGGAACCGTCCTCGATAAACGGCAGGAAATAATACCTAAACCAATACCAATTACATAGAATACACGTTTGTTTTGTCAACGCATTTTATATCAATAAATATTATTATTAATTCAATATCATCTGCATTGTTTTTGTTTTACAAACATACGTTTTCGGATGGTTTGACATCTCAGCATTTCGTATACAGCGGATATATCCGAGCATATCGACGACGCAAGTCACTGTATATGCTGAGGTGCTAAACCATCCGAAAACGTATATTTGTTGTTTTACGATTTTTTTTCTTCTTAGTGTCATGGTTTACCAAGCCTTGTATTTGCCATATTTCTATGCTATATTTATCCTAGCATAGAAATATGATACATACAAGTCTTTTGGTTTACTACTTGACAAGTAGTACTTGTATGTTCAACTATTTATTAGAGCAATTATTGGTGTACTTCATGGATATTTATAATTCATTCGAGCAATCATGAAAAAAACACAAAGTTTATATCATTTACAAATAATAAAAGCAAACAATCAATGCATTGTGTCACTTACCTCGGCCCCGGATGCAATGTGTTTGATGTCATTGA
The DNA here is from genome assembly GCF_009176505.1 of Sitodiplosis mosellana. NCBI lineage: Eukaryota > Metazoa > Arthropoda > Insecta > Diptera > Cecidomyiidae > Sitodiplosis > Sitodiplosis mosellana. The sequence continues at coordinate 80,798 of NW_022600654.1, read as the reverse complement.
TTTCTTTGTTACTGTATTCGTATGAAGGGCGTTCTGGTTTTTGGAATTTGAAACGAACGTGAAGGAAGGAACACAAAGAACGAGTAAAGCAGAAGGGCCGATTTGGCGAATTTGCCCAAAAAGACGGAGAAAATACTAAAGCCGAAGAATATCGAGAGCCACCTGAGGTATAGACCAAATCGAGCAATTGATCATTGTCACATAATATGTGAGTCACATATTAGTAACATAATTCTAATGAAAAGCAATATACAAATCAGCAAATTAAAACTAATTCAAACTATGTCAACTAAATTAACAATAACATCAATTCAAAGAAACCAGAAATAAGTAAACTATTTTATACATATAAAAGACAATTTGAACATTAAAATTCAGTTATCGATAACACCTTCACTGAAGTGTTTCATTCAACTCAAATCTCTTTATTGAAGAGATTGTAACGCAATTCTCTACAATCATCCTCGAGTCGTTTAGGGATATTTGTTTTTTTTTTCACGAAGTAAATTAAATCGAAAGAAAATGAAATAAATCCGTGTATTATTTTTCTGCCGAATAAGTCCAATCATAACATGGTGTCAACGAACATCGAACCTGTTCGTTCGTTCGTGGACAGTTTTTGAACAATCGAACGAACGGTCGTAGATTTTTAAACGAGAGGCTGCAACTTATCGCTTCAAATACAAACAGCGCCAATTTTCAATGTACCGTTTATGACCCATAATTGAGCATCGATGATTCATCGACACTGATGACAGTTAGTTGCACTTTGAATGGTCAATTATATGCAGATGGCGCTCCAAATTCTTTCATCGTCGAAAAACATCAAACTTGTATGGAAAACTGCCTAAAATAATAGGAGCGATGGACACAATATTTTTTCCGAATTTCGCTCGGAAATCCGAGTTTCGGCCATTTGTAAATTCTTCCATATAAACCAATGTAATTGCACCGGCGTTCTGAGGTTTTCATACAAACTTCCCAAGTAGACGATCCGAAACAAGCATAAATCGAAAAAAAAAGTTTAATTTTTGTTCGTTTCTCATACAGTATTTTGTGTCCCCAATCTATTGATGTTATCACCACATCGAAATCCGACCTTCTTATCACTTAATTTGAAATTAGTGATAAATACGAGTGACGTCACCAAAAAATATTGTATCAAAGAGTGCCCCACGAAAAATGTTCAATTTGAATCCCCCCGTAATTTTTTTCAGTAAAAGTGGTATATGCATTTTTTTTGCATGCAAATAAATTTAGGTGTCGTTTATTCAGACAATTTGTTTTGTGGGGCATTTTTACTGAATTTTTTTTTCAGCGGCACTTCATTTTACAAAAGAATTACGTTTCATTTTTCCTCTTGCCCTGTTTCGGATTGGAAAACTTACCTAAATTACACTGTAGTAACATTCACAGCTTTTGAAATGAACGATTCTACACATGAATTTCAGATTTTAGTAGGGGACGAATGTAGTTGAACCACATATTTCGTTTTGATAAGTTGGTGGATTGATATCAAGAACGACCCTTTTTTAACTGTTTATCAGTGATGTTGAAAAAAATGGTCGAAAATGGCCTCTTACGAAGTTTTTGTCTTCGACAACTACTATTTTTTCGTCAAAAAAGAATGAGAAAGGTAATGTCGGGTCATTTGGGACGGTGCCATATTTCCATAATTTGACAGTGACTGTCAAATGTCATTGCTGTTATGTTAATGGCACGCCAAATGAACACTATTGATGGTATTCCGACGATTCAAGTCGCATTTCTTGTTAGTGAACTGATACACGCGATAAAATTTGTGAAAAATAGTCAAATTTATCATTTTGCCGACCACTCAAAATTGAATATTTTCCAAACAAATTTGAAGGCTAATATCTTATATGTGCTGTAAAATATATCTATTTTCAATATTTCCTAAGCATTCGGATGTTTTTTCAACATGGAAATTTTTTTTAGTGCTTTGCAAATTGGCGACTTTCGGCTGATTTGGGACATCCGTGTCGGGTCATTTGGGACACTCACATGTTTTGTGATTTTGCATTGAGTTATCACTTTTATGATTCAAAATCGTATTTCAAGCAAGGGGAAAATCACTCTAGAAAATTACTTTTTCGGTTCACAAATTACTTTCACTATTACTTTTTCGAAGAGAATTACAAATTACTTTTTATCATAGAAAAATACATTTTTGACAAGTAATTTCTAATAGAAAAGTAATTTATCGAACAAAAAGTAATTTGTAGTAATTTTTAGTCGAAAAACTACATTCAAAATTACTTTTTGTTCAACGAATTACCTAAAAACTACTTTTCAAATAGAAATTATTTTTGAGTGATTTCCCCCTCGATTTCAAGTGAAATTAGTGAGAATAAAATAGATTTTAACATGTTTTGCTTTAGTTTGTTTAGAAAAAGTTTTGGTTAAAATGGACCCGCAATACAATGAGGAATACAATTTTGTATGGGAAGTTCTCGAAAAAACCTTTTTTCACGGTTTTGCTCAAGGCAAACTGCCATTTTTTGCGAAAATAGTTGAGGTCTCAGAACAAGCGAATACCCAATTCCCAAAAATTTAGTCTAGAATCGTCATTTTTCAGTTCGACCCGGATCCAGTTTATTCGTCTTACGTTTTTCGTATCGTATCCCCAGAAAAATGTCAATATATATGCTACATGACGAAAAATGGATGAAGACACAATATAAAATCGATAGATGATGCTATTATTTCATTTTATCACTTATTTTTCAGATTTTTTGTAGTGTCCCAAATGAGCCGACAAATTTTTTTTTGGCCAAAAAATGGTAATTGGAAAAATTTAGATAACTTTTTCTTCACTGACAAAATCGAAGGACTTTCATCGACAGAAAGTTTGCTTATGAGGTTACCTTTCGAACGATACCTTAAACTCTGAAAAATTCCCATCCGAAAAAAGGTTTTGAATTCAAAAGCTAAGCCGTCCCAAATGACCCGACATTACCTTATCTGAACACTTGAACACCAATTTTCCTACAAATTTGGTCGAAAATTGACATTACTTCATAAAAATATCGATCGATTGGAAGATTGATACAAAATCACATTTATGGCATAGAAAAAACCTATTAAGGGTCTATATCCACCTAATTTTTGACGTAGAATTTACACAAGTGTATATGATTTTAGTGTCAAAAATTGCGATTGTTTCAAACCAAATGAGCGAATCACGCCCATAAGCTTCAGTTCTACGGCTAAATCACCCCATAGAGCCAATAATTTCTGCCTTTGCTACCTCTGAACTTCTAGTATGATCCCTCACAAAGATTTTGAGTACCGACATGACCAAGTCGAGTGATGTTTTCACATATTTCTGGCCTCATATATTACATTTTCCAATTACGCTTCGATTACAACTCTCAAAAAATCGACTTTTCATCGAGAAATACTCAAATATACACTTTTTATGGTTAGTGTCTTGGCAAAAAGTTATTTTTTATCGAAAAAATGGGAGTCTTCTCTGTCAAAAACTGTGAAAAATGCATATTTGGGGTACCTCCCGAACAAAAGTTACGTTTTTCATGGCAAATTATCAATTTTTGTTCGGGAGGTACCATCCCTATGTAAACCCATACAAAATTTCTTATAATACTGCTCCTCCTTCTTCACACTGTCGTACACAATGGACGCGGCCATATTGAAAATGTATACTGTGTATTGAGTACCCATTTGTGAACATTATAACCAATATGGTGACTTACATGTATAGATGTGTTAGTTAAGAAGAAGAAGCAGTCTCAATGCACCGTTCGCATACGGACGGGAGGTACCTCAAGACCAAGTCCTTTTTCATATTGTATCAAGAAGCAATATGATGGATTTGTAACATTTGTTTATTTTTGAGTCGAACAACAAACGGCATACACTGAAAATACACCTGTCATTATATTGTCCACGAATTTCAAAAATGAACCGTAAATCAACAAGAGAAGATTGATTATTTTAGTTTTCGGTCTTATAAATCCGACTATTTCATAAGTTTGGTTACAACATGTCTAAATTTAGAAATAGAACCGAGAAATTGTTTTTGCATACATTTGGGGCTAAGTGTGGAGATTCTGAGCCGCCAAATTGATGACTTGAATACCTTTCATTTAAGCCATAAGCCCAGCAGTGACAGCTGGGCCACACACATTGAACTTGACAGATGGTTGACAAGGCGGCAGCCATATTTGAATACTGTCAAATGGAGACGCCTTAAGTTTCTTTAAATTGTCAGTCATTCAAGTGTCAGTGCATGAGCTGAGCGAAAAAAATTTGTGAAAAAATGTAATACAATGAGAAACAAATTAAATTTAAAATATTTATTCATCATTATTGACAATTCAATATTTTTTTCGATTAGTTTGTTCAGTTTAATAGTAAAAATGGATAAAGAGTGAATGAGCGGAAAAAAGGGTCTTGCAAGACTCTATAAATTGAATGTGAAAGATGTCAGTGATGTTTATGTAATAGAATAATATAATTCGACCATTCCACACGAAATCGATCAAGAATTGGATCGACCCTCTCCGAATTGGCTGAAAATTTGCATGGAGTCTTGATTTCGGTAGAAAATGAGAAAACCAAAATCTCAGGTCTGTAAGTGGCCCACATTCCTGAGTTCACCCAGTGTAAATTTTTCGAAAAATTGAACAAATCGAAACAAAGGGTTTGCGCCAACTGAAATCTAACTAAGAAGTAATCTACACATTGCCAAACCTTTGGTACCGTTGGAAAGGGAATTGATGGGGCTACAAAAGCTGCCTAGTAACTTATCCTCTATGGCCCCATTTGGGCCTCCAAAAATGGGTCCAAAGTATAAAAAGTGAAATATCTCAAAAGGGTGGTCTATTTTTGGTATGTTTTTTCTGCCTTTTTTCTGCGCTTATGTCGCGCCGCTTCAGATGAAAAAATAAAATTTCGTGCATTGGTCATTCAATTTTTTGTATTTGGCCTCGGAGAGTAGATCATATCTTATTTTTCAGCGTTTTTGTGGAAAAAATGGTCGAAAATGGCCTGTGACGATGTTCTTGACTGAGAAAACTACTATTTTTTCGTCAAAATACATATAGAAATGACCATTTGAATATCGGTTTACTATAAAATTGGTCTGAAATCGACATTTCTTCATAGAACAAACGAATGGTCAAAATTGGCTTACAAAATCACACTTATGGCATAGAAAACTCACCTATGGTGGCCTGGTATGAGTCTATTTCCAAGTAATTTTGACCGAGGAACCGATTTTGACTTATTGCAATCCTGTTTGATGAGCCTAAAAGGTCGAAAAAGGCCTATATTCCAGCTTATTTTTTCAACTAGCAATATTTTATGCTGAAAATCAAATTTTTCACTTCAAAAATACCTTCTTCGAGTTACCATCGTCAACGGCTTTTATGTTTCAGCGAAACAAACCAAAATATATCAATTTTTGTTCCATTTTAGTCTCAATAAATAAGAAGCACACTATGACCCATCATTATTTTAATAACACAGTGCAACACATGTCAGACAACCAAGATTTGGCATATCAGAGG
>NW_022600654.1:47993-74843 GCF_009176505.1 Sitodiplosis mosellana | reverse complement strand
GAATAAATATTTTAAATTTAATTTGTTTCTCATTGTATTACATTTTTTCACAAATTTTTTTCGCTCAGCTCATGCACTGACACTTGAATGACTGACAATTTAAAGAAACTTAAGGCGTCTCCATTTAATCAATATATGTCAATATAGTTGTTTGGGCCACCGTTTGAAATGGTGGCGCTCGCATCGATGTGGCCCACTGATGGGCTGCCCTGTATTTTGTACACGGTTTAGATGAAAATTATGGTAATTCGATCACTTTTTGACACTTGAGACATCCCAAAATGGCCGATATCTCTTCGAATCGTCCAGTTTCTCTTTTGAATCTCGTAGAGTGAGATCATATGAAGAATTTAAGACATATACGGTGTGAATATGTTTATTGGTATTGTTGGAATTTCCATTGGAATGTTTCGCTCAAAGTGGAAGTTCAAGGAAATTCTAGCAACAATTGATAACCAAAAAACTTGCAACATATGCGATCACCATGAACCTTCCAGGATCTTATTTTTTCGCCATAATATGGAATCTCTGAAAGCTTGAAGTCAATCGGAAGCAATTTAAGGGTACCTTCCATACAAAAACCGTTATTTTTGTTCAATTTTATGAAAAAAGTTAGAACATTTGCATGGGAGGTACCCTTATTTCTTCTCCGATACATCTGAAATTTTCAAAAATTCCATTTTCTAGCAAAAAAACAAGATTCTGAAAGTTTCATGTGATTGCGAATATCACAAGTTGGTTTTTTGACCCCCTAATTTAGTGGAATTTCTATGGGCTCACGCTTCAAACTGCACACGATTTGGAGCACCATCAAATATTTTCCGATCGACTTCAAATTTTGCAGATGTTGTTTTTAGGCCAAAACGAAACTTTTTGGCTCCGGGGAGTGATGATATTCAAAAATGTCGCAAAAATGGCCAGGCTAATATGCATGGTTGGATAGATAATCGATGGGGCTGCAAAAAAGTCCACTACGACCACCCCATCCGGGCCCATTCAGGCCCTGAATAGTGGGTTCAAAGTATAAAATGTGAAAAAACTTCAATTGACGTGGTCTTATTTTCTCGATTTTTGGGCTTAAATGGTAGGCAAGCTCAAAATCTAAAACATGGTGAATCCGAATCTCAACTAGCACTGTCGTTAAATCAATGCCAAATGCAAAATCAATTACAGTTGTATAGTTTCATTTTTGGCGTTTTATTTATCGCGCGCCGAGACAAATATAAAAACAAACACGAAACGACATGATTCACCAGTGCGATACTCGATCATAGCTGCACAATTCGATGGCGAATGTCGCGTGCAAAATTGATTTTCGTATTTTGTTTATAAAATGAAATGTAAACAAAACATAGCTGATCGTCTCTTTGCTTTTCAAAGCAAAAAATTGTACAAACGAAATGCAATACAGAGCTAAGTTTTTTTTCTCTTCGAATGTCGTAAATTTGATTCATTTTGAATTGAGAATGAAGTTTTTTTTGCTCCAACAAACGGTGACGGTTAACAGAAGTGACGGTTAATAGAGTGACGGATAATCGAGACTCTACTGTATTAACTTTGATGCGGTTGAAATGAACATGAGACTTTCGTCGCTCAATACACAGATACGAAACCAAAATAAAGCAATCCATTAAAATGGAACATGGAAAAGAAATCCGTGAGAATTAAACATAGCATGTGCCGTTTTAAGTATTTCGCTTTGCGGTGTTCCGTTTTGATAGATTTTTTATCTGCAGTGTCGGTATGAACGAATCCTCTCGCATTGTTTCATATGAATGGATCTGTATCACATTGTTCCGTTACTCGAATATTTTTCCGTGTGTTTCATTTCAATTGATTCCCGATCTATTGATGACGTCACTCGCATTTATCACATGATGCAAATTAAGTGATAAGGAGCCCGAATTTCGATGTGGCGATAACACCAATGGATTGGGCAAAAAAAAATACTATATGAGAATCGAAAAAAAAATTAAACTTTTTTCGCCTGTTTCGGTTCGTCTACATGGGAAGTTTGTATGGAAACCACGGAGCGCCGGTGTTTTACCCTAGGGGGAAAGAACTGAGTAAATGAAAATATAAATATTTTAAATAATCGCACATTCTACCGAGTTTGCGTTTTGAGCGTGTCAATGCGCTGAATAACTAGCTGCGAATGCAGGCAAATATGGTCAATAAAATGTGCGTATTTGCAACTGTCATTCCTGCTCGCCACGAACGAGACGAAGCAACAGAAGAAAACAACAACAATAACACTACCCAACGCAGTGCAAATGCCTAGGAACATTTGTCAATACGTGTCAATGAAGTTAATATACCAATAGTTCTTTCCCCCAAGGTTTTACCCGTATTGTTATACACATCAACAAAGCAGTCTGCTTCACCGTAGAAAAGTAGTGCGCAGTAAGAAAACAAGGACGTACAAGTTTCGGCAACGCACAAAACCCCTGCATTAATGATCTCTTCAAGTCTTTAGCAGATATTGGCTCTCAAAGCGTTTTCCAACTCTGGAAACGAAAATTTCGCCTTCCCCTTGAAAATTAGATCAATCGAAAAAAAAAACCTGAAATTCATCTCTGGATACGCCGCTGCCAAGAATGGTCTATTCAAAATTGAATCAAAACTTCAAATGATACTCAGATTGATGTTGCCAATTAAAAACTCCATTCAAATACTCACAGTCAATTTTGGTATATTTTAACATTCAACCATTCGAGCTTTTGTTAAATTGAAGATTAGCTTTAAAAAATTTAAACCAGCCATTATTAAGCTAGTTTTTGACGAGGAATTCGAAAATGTATTCATTTTTGGCCAAAAAAAGGTTCACTGCCTTGATTTGGGCAGTTGTGGTGAGATTATACAATTTTTTCACCTTTTTCTTCAATATTAGCCTCCCTAATTTGAGCCATATAAGTGAAACATGTTATATGCCAAAAGAGACTAGAGACCAGGCGCTACATTTTAGGAACACACCGCTCCTGCGTTGGTGGTTTAGAAGCAATTAAAAATGGTTGCATACTTGCAGGAGTATGGTTTTTCATACTGCCGACCTCGATTTGGAGCAGATGGCGCGGTTCAATGTAGTTGGAATGTTCTACGAGTAAGTGGAATTTTCTACGAGCTTTCTGAATATTATAGTGATTCGGGGCCAAAGGCGGGTTTCTGCCCTGTTTTTGTACTAAAATAGTGATTTTTTTGTGATTTTTCGACTTTTCGAGCCTACCCTGCCCTGCCTACCCTGCCAACAAATATGCACTAATGATTAGCGTTAAGAATGTCAAATAAAGTAGTCTTAGTCATTGCATCACGCATTATAATTTACGCTCTCACTCCGCACATCTGTGTGAGGTTGCCACATGGCGCTGAACCAAACAGTTGGACAGTTTCCAGAAAAATCGTCGAAATCATCGAAAAAATGTTCAATTAAAATTGATGAAATTGAATTCAATGAGCATGAGCATCGAAATTAAGAGAAAAGGAGAAGAATAAAAGAAAAAAAATTGTGCAAAAAAGTCGCTGAATGAAATTACGAAGTGGCACAAAATATCAGCCGACGAGTGTACGAAATGAGAAGAGATGAATTGACGAAATCGCACCAAATTCAAAGAGAAAAGAAGTTTCGTTGCGAAGAGAAAAAGTGATCAAATCGATGAGTGCAGCCGATGAATTGCAAAACGACGTTTTGCCAGCTGAAAATTTGCCGGTCGAGAATTTGCCAAACGAAGAATTACGAGACGTTCCGCCGTTGCCACATGATTTAGCCAAGAAGAATACAGTGTACGAAAGATTCATGTTTTATGAGAGAAAACAAAAAGATGGTGAGCCGTTCGATACATTTTTGATGGATATCAAGCGATTGGCCAGAAATTGTGAATTCGGCGATAAAGAGAATGAAATGCTTCGCGACCGCATTGTGATGGGCATTCACGACAAAAAAGTACAACGACAAATGCTCGAGACGAGTGATTTAACATACGACAAAGCAGTTGAAAAGGGACGCCACACTGAAGCAACGAGAGAGCAGTGGATGTGATGAGTGGTAGTAAAACAGCCGATGTGAATGAGAAACGCAAAAACACACAGAACCACGTGGCCGACTCTCGTAACAACAACAACAACAGAAAACGACACAACAAGAACAGTAGCAACAACGACGGCACCAGCAAACAGAAGAGAGCGCACACTAAAAACCGATCGAATGACACACCAAACAGCAACCAAAACAAGAGCAATGAAAATAGGTCGGGTAAAAAATGTAAATTTTGTAATTATGAACACAAATTTGGCACTAAATTTTGCCCGGCCTATGGAAAGCAATGCACGGCGTGCTCACGCAATAACCATTTTGCGTCGGTGTGCAAAGTGAAAAATGTTGCAACACTTTCGTTTGATGATTCAGACTATGATTTCGATGATAATAATGAATTTATGATTACAACTTTGTCTAAGGAAAACCGTGAAACTGACGATGCATACTCGTTCCCATGGATCGAACGGATTGAAATTGATGATTCGAGCGTACTGCACAAGATTGACACTGGAGCTGGGGTGGACGTTTTGCCGTTGAGTGTTTTGAAAAGAATCGCACCTCACGCTGAGATAAAACGAACATCGATGACGTTACGCGCATTCGCCGGAGAAAAGATTAAGCCAATAGGTACGTGCGTTTTAGTCTGTTCTTTTCGTGAAATGACTTTGATGGTGAAATTTGCAATTGTTGATTTTGATTGCACACCAATTTTGGGTTTGAGAACATGCATTCGTTTCAAAAGGGTGAGGGGTTAACGTATGACAAGAAATGGGAAAACGTATGACAGAAAATGGGAAAACGTATGACAGAAAATGGGAAAACGTATGACAAAAATGGGTGGAAACGTATGACAATTGATAAAAGAACACCTTTGATTGAAAACGGTATTTTTAGTGGTCTCAACAGAAAATTTTCTCTTTATCTCTCTCTCTCTCTAAATATCAAAGACTGAGTATTTTTCATAGACTTTGTATTGAAAAAAGTTGAAAATGTTTTCAATTGGTGAGCAACAATTTTTACGAAGACATCAATTCGACTTTTTTTGTCATTAAAATAAAAATCTCAAAAAATTACGAGTGAAACATACTCTAATTTATCAAAATTTAAGTCGACCAAAATACATATGCGGCTCTCAATCTCATAGATATTAAGAATTGTATCAAACGTATTTTTTTACGTATAAAACATGCTTTTTATCGCTCTCATCCCTACTGTCTCTTTTCTTTTTTATTGCCGGTTGCTTGTTCGGAGCGAGAGCGAATAGAATTAAAGGCTGTTATCTATTATTCATCGATTGAAAAAAGCAAATGTAGTTAAAAAGAATTTGTACCAACATTAGATTTGAAATATATATATTATTCGTAATTAATTTAATAATTTAATAAATAAGTTTTGAGATGAAAGAAAGGTTTGATTCCGCGCCAGTATTATTTTGTCTGGGATATACCCTGTCTGGGTTTCCGCAACTCAAGAAGGATTCTCTTTCTCTTTCTAACACGTCATTTGAGGAGTCAGCATAAAAAAGACAATAAAATGGTACACTTCCTACCTTCAATCGCGCCGTACTCGTTTCAGTCCTATGATGAGTACCATTTTATTGTCTTTTTTCATTCTGACTATCTTCTGTGTTTAAAACCACCCTCTTGTGTTCATTTTAAGTTTCAAACACCAATTGATGCGGTGTGCGTTTAACTGTAGTCGCTGAATTACATACACACAAAAATGATATGGCTCCTTTGAGTTTGTATATATATGATACTTGATACGAAAACAAATAAACAATCTAATGAATGAATTCGCACACAGTAAGATGTCCTATCACAGTTCTACTTACAAATGTTCGACGTATTTCGCGACGTTACAACAACTTTTCACAGTTTTATTTATCATGTACATTGATGGCACCGAGACACCAACTGGTGCTAGCAAGTGTACTACAAGCACTGTATATAAATATGTACTTTTTCACTTCAACATTGCAAAAGAGAGTAACGTTCACAAGGAATTTCTCCAAGGGGCAAACCACTCAAAAGTAATACCCAATATACACAAAGTAATACTATGCCTTAGAAAGTAATACTACGTAGAAGTAATTCGGCGTATTACTTCTACCAAATGACAGTATTAAATCCAAAATGGTGGTCAATTCCCAGATTCTTGTGCGTTTTTGTAATAAGTGGATAGCCGATTTATATTTATATTTATATAATTATCATTTTATAAAATGAAAATCAAAAAAGAAAAAAAACATTCGCCGAAAATCAACTGGTTTGGTAAATATTATTTTGGGATCTATAGGTTTTGATATTTTTTCAAAAACGGAATGTTTCATTTCATAAAATACAGGGCTCGTATGCAATTTTGCTCTTTTTGGCCTGCAAGAGTAAGTGTACATTTTGTCATTAATCCAATCGGTTGAAAAATAAAACAAATGTTCATTTTAAGATTGTAGCAGCTCCACCGTCATTGGGAAAGATTCCAGCGAATAAAATATGCGTCCTTTTTTTTGGCACCAAACAGTTGTGAGTTGTTGTTATTTAGTATGGTTATGCAGTAACTTTTTTTATTCATCCGTTGATGTTTTTAGTGGTTTCGTTCAGTCTGATAAAATTGAAAATTATATCGAAAATCGATCGAAATATATCGCCAAGGGTAGAGGAGCTATGTTCAGCGATGCCGTCAAACAAATCGAAGATTATATATCAGATCCAGTGGTATGTCGCAATGAAGTGACTTTAATTTAGCAAACGATCCCACATTTTTTCATATATTTCCCAGAAAAATAAACGTAACGCACATGTCCGCCCGAGCTTGATCGAGGTAAAAACTGAACGTACAGTTGAAAGAATTCTGGGAATTAAGTGCGAATCATCGACATCGAACGATAGTGTTTTAGATTCATCGAACACAGCTTCTGGAGTAGACACAAACGGTTGGGCTGAAGAGAAGCAAGCACTGATTGATGACATCGTTCGTTTGAAGTCAGAAAACCAGAAAATGACACTCGATTTGAAAAAATCCGAAGAAAAACTGGAAAATTTGGACAAAACAAATCGTGAACTAGCGATTGAATCGAGCCGATGCCGTGAAACACATTTGAAAGAAATGGATGGCCTTAGTTCCAATGTAGCCAAATTGAATGCCACGATCGGTGATATGAAATTGGGTCACAACAAACGCATTTCCGAATTGACGCGAGAAAGAGATTTATCGCAAGCAAATGTGAAACAGCTCCAAAATACGATCACAGAACAAACTCAGGAAAGCGAAGATGAAAGCGAGGAGGACGGTTTCCATGAAGTTGAATGTTTGCTGCGTGACAAACTCGTTTCAAAGCGAGCTTACCTTGTACGGTGGAAGGGCTATGGTTCATCGCAAGATTCGTGGATTTTGGAATCAGATCTCAACTGTCCAGAAATTCTTCAGAAATATAAGCAGTTTAAACGCAAAAAGTGATCTTTTGAACGGAACAATTCTTTCAACGACAGTTCTTCATTTTTTTTCATTCATCACATAAAATACAATTTTCCACATTTCATAATTTGAAAATAAATTAAATCATACAAAAATACTGTTTAGCCACCACAAACACTACCACTATTATTTCTACATACTTCTACACACTTCTACACAATAGAATCTATGAAATCTACACCATTGCCTCTATCTTACAAATGTCAAACAAACTGTCAAAATTGTTGTATTAGACGTGTTGAAAAATTCAGTTAATCGTGAGCTAGGAAACTTTTTTGCACAGCATTGATTGAAAAATGGATTATTTTTGGCAAAAACTTGAAGCGTATTTGCAGTATCCCATACCAAACTTTATTAAAAATGCTTTTACGTAAGTTAAGGAGATAAAAAGAATTGAAAAAAAAATCAAAACATTTTGCATCATACATTCTTTTATTATTTATTGCATGGCTGGTTATTCGCATCCAATAGCTTTTAAAGCAATCACAGCTGATGAAATTTCAAAGGCTGAACGGTTTGTTCGAGAAAAAACTCTTTCGATATTACAAAAAAATACACATGACAGCATAAATGAAGAGAATTGTGAAGTTTTGATTGATGATGAACAGTTACGAGACTATTTTGGTGATTTGTATGCGCAAGACACGACTTCATTCCAATTTGAAGCAGGTGACATTTTACTCATCGAAGAATTGGTTGATTATCGGTCAATTTTTGTTCACCGGGATAAATTTTACACCGAGGTGTAAATATAAATTTACCCCTCGCAAGACCAAATTTACCTCTCGGTGTAAAATTTACCCCTCGGTGCAGTTTTTATCTAAAAATAAGTCTCCGTAAGAAATTATATCAGTTCTAAAAGCCTGGAAATGAATGTTTTTGTTTGAAGCCCCTATTAAATATTACCTGCTATATAAGCTCACCTATAAGTCATAATAACAATCAATTTTTTTTCTTTTTGAAATCAAGAGTGTTTCAAATAAAAGAAGGCATTTTTTCGGAAAGACAATTCATAATTTTTATTGATTCAAATTTGATCGTAGCTTTTGTGCATACAATAGCTCTTCAATACATTTTTTTGGGTAATCTTCGCGTTTTCGAGCAACACTTTTTGGCAATCAACTTGCAGCTTCACAAGTTCCAGTTGCCGCTCGCGCAGCTCTTTGATGTGATCATCGTTTGTTTTGGATTGGTTCAAGGATCTTGGCTGCCTTCTCCGCGATCGAATTTCATCGCGAGGAGCAACCAATCTTCGGTTCAAATTCGCAGTCGTTGTCTCTTCTTCCGATGGCATGTCTTGATCGTTAACAATTTCATTTCGATTCGTATCATCCAAAAAATTCATGTCGTTATCTTGAAATGTTTCAATCTGTTCGCGTTGCAAAGGCAAAGACTGGCTTGGTGTCAAATCAGATTCAGTTGGTTCATTTGTTTGAGTGTTGCTTCCTTGACGATTTTCCATTGATGTGATTTGTTGTTCACTTTCCAATTCACCGTCAAGGTTTCCATCAAATTCATTTCGCCCAGTTGCAATGGGTGAAATGGGTGGAAAGTCAACATTCGTAAAACTCGAACTGGTTGGAGAAGACATATGCAGTGATCCAAAGTTTCGTTGCAAAGAATGATTCGATGTGAAGTCTGTTCGAGTCAATTTTCGTGGGATGGATTTCCTACTACGATTTGCTTTTTCTTTCTTGTATTCTAACGAGCGTCCCATCTATGGCGCCAATTATTGCAGGCATATCGGCAATACGAAAAAAATCTTGTTTTGTCTGTTCAATTTCATCATTCGTAGTTGGCATTTGGATGAATCTTGCACGTAATGAGGCAATTTTGTCGCTCACAATTGGAACTATTCTACATACTGTAGACTTGGCGACACCGTAAAAATCAGCCGCAACTTGTTTATAACATGCTGTTGCATAATATCGTAAAGTTATTAAAATTTTATCAAGGGCACTTAATGTAAATCCAGGGCTGGAATTCTAAGTCATTCCACCAAAATCGTTCGGAATTATTTTTTTCGTACATAAGACCAAAATGGAGTGAAAGAGAGAGATTCCACTATTTTCCAGCGTCCCACCGGAATTATTCCGATAACTCAAGGAAGAGTGGATTGTAACTCAAGGAAGAGTGGATAGTGTGAGAAATAATTCCGGTGGGACGCTGAAAAATAGTGGAATCTCTCTCTTCCAATCCAATATGGTCTTATGTACGAAAAAAATATTCCGAACGATTTTGGTGGAATGACTTAGAATACCGGCACAGGTCGCGATCTTTTCGGCTCCAAATCCGCTCCAATCAAAGTTTGCAAATAAATAACGCTACTATTGGTCAATCGGAATCGTTTCCGAAAGTTTTCGTAGGAATATTTTTGCATGGGGTTTAATCGAGTTTGGACTGTATACACGTTTCTCGCTCTCGCTGTTTCTAACTCATTGATTTCATTTTCAATGTTGTCGATTTCGATTTGAGCGATTTCGATTACTTCATCCATGCTTACTTATTGACACTTTGCACTCAACTAAATTGGAGAGTGTCAATGCACATTTTTAATTGCTTGTACTGACTATTCATAAATATGTATTGGAATAACGGTTACTTGATTTTTTTGCATTGGTTTCGAATAAAATTAAAAGGCAGTAGCGTATTGTATATAGCTGTTAATATGTTTATCATTATTTAAAATGGAGTGTTTGTTTTGATGCTTCGTAATGCAAATCAAGAAAAAAAACATGTCTGTATTCCGATAAAAAAATGCAAAGCTAATCATTGAATCGGTCTAACATATCATAAAGCGAACAGTTTATTGATAATTTTCAAGAAATATGAGGTTTCAAAATTTACACCGAGGGGTAAATATTTTACATCTCGGTCCCCAAAATGAGTGAAAACATGAATTATAAAAATTGTAATAAATGATAAGTTGTATGAACAGACATTTCTGATCGATTTGCGCATTAAACTGCGTATGATTTGGTTTTTATCCCGAAATAAAATTTACCTCGGTGAACAAAAATTGACCATTTTTACCTCGATGAACAAAATTTGGACAGATTTACCCCTCGGTGTAAAATTTATCCCGGTGAACAAAAATTGACCGTATGTAAAAGGAATTGCTGATGAGAAAGGAAAAAATACGGGCCTTGGCCATTTCACAAACAAGAAAATTCCTGCGCCGAAAAAACGCCGAGAGGCAAAAAGCAAATCAGCGGTACTTGTTGATGAACATAAACTAAAAAAGGATCTTCAAGAAAAAGTGAGCAAATGTATCCAGTCGAGTGTTGCCGGCATCGAGCTCAATTCATTGAACATTGATCAAATCACAATTGAACCCGTGAGCATAAAAACGACTTATTAAACAATCGCCGAACAAAACGATACAAGAAAAAACTACCAAACAAAACGTACCACAGCGGTAATGTGTAGCCCAGCGGAGTTTCGTTTTGAACGGTACCGTCCTGCTGTGTTACGTTTTTAACGTGGGTTTTGTTTGGTAGTTTTTTCTTGTATCGTTTTGTTCGGCGATTGTTTAATAAGTCGTTTTTATGCTCACGGGTTCAATTGAATTGCACACAGAAGGTGAAAAAGTGTATGGTGACATTTTTTGTTTCATTTGCAAAGCTGAAAACAAAAAGAACCAAAAACCCAAACGTGTTTATTATAATCTTCGTAAGGGAGGAAGTGGATCTTGGGTTTTGTCCAATCTCGTCAAACATTTGAACCAAATGCATCCCGTAGGTGCTCAAGCAAATGAAATTTAGTGCTTGAATGATTTCAAAGTTGAAATAGATAAGACAAATGATTCGATGGGCTATGGTGATGAACGTGACGGAAACTCACTCGAAAACTCGAGTGTAATTTTGGTCGATGATGTTACGACACCAGCAAAAAATAATACTGTTCGCGATGACACACATGATTTATTCGATCAACTTTCATCACAAATCACAAATATCCTGGCTGCTGTTTTGGGAAATTGCGATAAAAAAGAAGAAATTCACTTTTGCTTGGGCAAATCTCCACGTCGATTGACAGTAGTTAAAATACCAAAGGACGGCAGCTGTTTGTTTGGTTCACTTGCTCATCAGCTAAAAAATATTATATTATTAAAATACTGCACAAAAAGTTACATGAAATGCTTCTTACGTAAAGCCATTTTTTATGAATGCTGGAATTTCGATGAAGAAATCGGATTCAATAGCAGCCCAAAAATCTTTATCCATTTTCTTTTCAATTTTTCAAATTTCCTCAAACTACATCTAATTTGATTCTATTCTGGTGTCAAGATGTACGTATTGCATTTTGACATTGACAGATATGACATAGGAATGAAAGTAATACGCATGAAATAAAGTAATACACAGTGCAACAATTTAAAAAAAAAGTCAAACAACCAAGACTTGGCATATCAGAGGTGTTAGTACTACCATAGGAGAGCAAAACCCTAGCTGGGTTTTGAAAGTTTAGTAGCGGTTTTTATTTTATCGACCTAGGCAGTTTTTGAGATTCAGTGGATTTTTCGGAGTAGACTTCTTCTGTTTTTGGTCAATAACTCATCTAGTGTTGGTGATAGCATGTCACTGTTTTGAGCAAAGTTGTACTTAAAGGTCCAATGAACAAATTTTGTGAACAAAATTTACCAAAAAATCACATTTGGTGGGTGCAAGTGGGCTAAATGTCCGAAAAAAGGTCAATTTTTTCAGTTTTTTTATCATAACTCGCGGGGAATACATTTTTTTCACTCACTTTCTTCGTTAAAATTATAGTCAGAGAAAAATTAAACAACTCTCGAGAACACATTAACTCAAAAAAACTACATCCACTCCACTTTATGGGCTGAAAATCAATTTTGGCTATAAAACAACATTTTTGAGCATTTTTTGAATTCCTACAACTCCTCAACTGATCAAAATAGAGCAATGGTATCTAGAGCAACTTTGTTGTACTGCTCAAGATCTTTCCAGGTCAAGTTCTAAAAGTACTAAAATAGTACTAAAAATGTACTAAAATGTACTAAATTGCCTAAAATCATTTTGATGGCCATAGGCCACTCTGAATGATGAAAGACTGCACTAAATCATGTTAGACGCACTGTTTTGGACCACACTGAACCCTAGCCATCGATAAATCACTGAAAAATTGATATGTGAATCGAAAAGATTATAATCTAAAACAACCGCATGGCAAAGTTTTCTTAACCGATTACATTTTCTGTTGATACATTTTTTGCACAATATCGTGGTCGTACCTCTTCTTATTGATACACATGAACTGAAGTTTCATCGTTGAATTTTTTTCAGCATCTAACAGGACTTCTATGACCTCATTCATGAGTTGGAGGGTTGAACGATGAACAAGCTGGTTCATGTTATATTTTCCTTTTCTGTGAATGGCAGAGCAAACTTTGAGATAGTGGGTGGCACTGGGTGCACCAACACTTTGCGGCTGTTTCGCTTCCATTCTCGCATCGGTGGATAAGTATCATAACTTTATTTGGAGTTTGGAAAAGAATTAGGTTTCCCACCCCATCTTTCTTCAGCTCATTCAAAATGTTCTGTGCCTCTTGCAAATTGACAAGTTGATGTTTGAAGCAATACCATTTTTTGTTTGGGAGGTTCCTTATTGCAACAAACAACTCCTCCACCTTTGCCAAAGTGATTTCGTCAGACATCTGCAAGAAAACAAAAAATTCTTGTTAGAAAACTTGGCTTAAATTGAAAAATTTTCGCCCGTCCGACGATTTAATGGGGCCCGGGCGATGAAAACACGGGACGGGCTGAACAAAATCTTAGAAAAAGAAGGACGGGCGAAAATTTTGGGATTTTGGACACAATTCTGAACAAATATTTCAAAAAATTCCACCAATTTCATCGTTGCTATGGGCTACCAAGTGAACGACACCAAGTTCAAACGGTGGGTCCGTAGCAACGTGAAGATGTTGGATTATTGCTTACCATTCAATGACGAACAACACGTTATGAACTACTTTTGCACTCACGGAGTGGGTTTACAGTACCCCAACTACTGTAAGTTGACGACTGATCTCCAGGTCCGGAATTGCTCCATGCACATTTACGATAATTCGTTCACAGCAATTCGCACCGACAAAAAATGAATTATGAAATATTTGGAGACATCGGTGGCGTGCCAATTTACTTCGATGATATTATGATTTATGCCCGCTCGAAAGAAGAACATGATGGAATTTTGAGAAAAGTTTTACAGCGAGCAAGAGAAAAGAACGTGCGGTTCAATGTAAACAAGATCCAAATTGCATCTGAAAAAGTCAAGAATTTGGGACACATTTTCTCTCACAATGAAATAAAACCCGATCCAGAGCGTCTCAAGGCCATTGAAAAAATGGGAATAAGAAAGATTTACAAACGTTCCTAGGCGTAGCAAATTATTTACGACCATTTGTACCAAACTTATCCGAATTGACAGCACCATTGAGAGAATTGTTAAGGAAAAATGTTATTTTTCTGTGGACTGAATTGCATGATAGAGTCGTCAATGAAATTAAGAATCACATTTTGAATTCGAAAATTCTCGTTCCGTTTGATGTTACTCTAGACATAGTGATTCAATGTGATGCTTCACAGAATGGTTTAGGTTGTTGGCAACAACTTGTTGCCTATTGCAAAACGGCAAGCCGATATCATTCGCATCACGCAGTTTGTCGAGTGCTGAAAGAAATTACTCGCAAACAGAGAAAGAAATGCTCTCAATCATTTTTGCTTGTCAAAAGTTCAATTTTTACACGTATGGTCGATCCATGAAAGTGGTTAATGATCATAAACCTCTTCTGGGTATCATGGATAAAGAGATTCACAAGATCGCGTCCCCAAAATTACAGCGCATGAGACTGAAATTATTAAATTATGATATAAAACTAGAATATGCGCCTGGTAAGACAATTGTGCTAGCAGATTACTTATCTCGCTATATGAATGAAGACGACAGCTCAGAAGATAATTTCATATCCGAGTCCGTAATGACAATTAATGCCACAGATGAGCAATAAAATGAATTTAAAGATGAGACTAAAAAAGATGAGATTTTCAAGAAGATAAAGGAGTGTTGTCGAAGCGGGTGGCCGAGCAATAAAAAGAATTGCCCAGAGCAATTAAGATATTTGTATGGCTTAAGAAATGATATTTTGCTCGACGATGAAATTTTGTTTTACAAAGAAAGAATAATGATCGCTAAGAGCATGAGAAAAATTATATTGACAAAACTTCATGGGCCACATTTTGGCATAAATAAGACGATTAAGAGAGCACAGAGCACAGTTTTTTGGCCAAACATATCGAATGACATAGCACATGTAGTTGCACACTGCCAAAAATGCCAAGAAAATGCCCCTGCAAACAAAAAAGAACCGCTCATTTCACATGAGATTCCAAAAAAACCGTTTATGAAAGTGGCGTGCGACATATTAGAGCACAAAGGAAACGACTATTTAGCTGTAGTTGATTATTATTCTAATTGGTTAGAATTATTCAAACTGAAACGAAAAACAGCACATGAAGTAAACATTGAACTGCTACGAATTTTTTCACGATTTGGTTTTCCGCGCATTATTCTAGCCGATAATGTTCCATTGGGATCGTATGAGTGCAAGGAATTTGCAAAGAAGCATGATATGAATTTTGTAAATAATAGTCCACGCTATAGTCCTCAGTCAAATGGAATGGCTAAGAAAGCAGTTTATATTTGTAAAATGATCCTTAAAAAGTCTCAGTCTGAAGAAGAGGTGTTGCGAGCCCTTTTGGCATATCGCACGACACCAATGAAGAATATGATTTATACGCCCGCTCAATTAGTGCAGAGTCGTAATCTTCGTATCGATCTGCCAATGCATGAAGACAAAGTAAACTCGAAATTGTGTGTCGATGTTGAAAAACATAAAAAGAAGCAAATGAAATCAAAGGAATTTTATGACAAGTCAGCAAAACCACGAGCCGAATTCGAGCAAAACCAAAATCTTTTGTTTAGAAACAATGAAAAATGGCAAACCGGAAAAGTCATTAAGAAACATTATACGCCTCGATCATTCGTTATTGAACAGTCTGATGGTCGCGTATTCCGACGTAACACACGGCATATGCATAGCCTGCTTCACGTTAACAATCAAAGCGAACAAAGTAAACAAAATGATCCACAGCCGATTATGCATTAGAAAGTCACACGAAGTGGTAGACAATATTGATTGTATAATTTTTGTTTTATTTATTTAGCTTTGAATCGACTAGTAATAATTAAGAATTGGAATTTATTGCCTATAAGAATATCGCCTTTTTCGTTGAAAATAACATTGTAAATAAAGATTTTTTTGGCGAAAAGGAAGGATAAAATATAAGAATAAATTGAATAAAGTCGTTCACATCAATCTCTTAAAAGGGGGAGATGTGGCAGCTCTGCGCCGACAAATATTCACTAATGATTAGCGTTAAGAATGTTAAATAAAGTAGTCTTAGTTACACTGTCATAGCATCACAACGCATTATAATTCTCAATTCATAACGCTCTCACTCCGCACCTCTGTGTGAGGTTGCCACAGAAGTTGTGGAATCAATCCCAAGTGAGACATCGCACATAGAAAAGTTGAACTATTTCAGAGCAAATTTCTCCGCCTTCGATCAACGAATAGATGCTTTGGATTTTGATTCAGTAAACCCAAATGTGCATCATATCCATCACTATTCGGTATCCTACACGCTCGTAATATCATTCATCATTCTTGTCTTAATCGTTTATTGGCGTGTGATCAAACGCGAACCAAGGAGCGAAACTTCGCTCCAACAAATCGCACTTGCGCCAATTGATGCTCCTCGAGCACACATCGCTGTATCGATGCCTAACATCGATTAGATTTGATCCAGCCGGGAGAATGTTGCAATAGCAACAAAAAATATCAATTGTTTTTCAAGTTGCACCGTTATCAAATTATGGTCAATCAACCTGTTGTTTTTTGCTCATCATTCTTTTAAACTCAATCAATAATTGTCAAGTAATGTAAATTCAAAAAGAACCAAAAAAAGGTGTTGTTTCCGCTCACATTTTTTATTTTATTTGATCAAAGTTCATTTCATTTTTTTTATGTTCATTCACTTGCATTTCTCAAAATAACCACCAACGTAGCATTTTTAGTTAAGTCAAAACTGCGTAGCTATGTAAAAGGAACCATTAAAATCAGTATTCATATAACAGTAGAACCAATTACACGTTGTTTTATTCATATGAGTGCCCAACAGCGATGTTCAATCGTTAGAATGCATTTTGAAGGTGCGTCTGGCATCGCATTTGCACATGGCACGTTTTTTTGAACATGAAAATCCATTTGAATGCGGGACTTTTGTGTTCGCAACAACTAGTTCAACAAGTGAACAAATACAAATGTCATTTAGGCTGAGTTTTAATTTTTGGTTATGCGAGCAGTCGAATGCTCTGTGTGACTCAGCGAATGGAGCAACAGCAAAACCAATAGTTATTCATCCCTGTCACAATGCTGCGATTTCTATGGAAATAAGATAAAAATATTTTTCTTAATTTTATCGCCGAAATTTGCATGAAATTTACAATCTATTGACGAATGAAGGTGCAATGTACATTGTCTTATGAAATCTAGGAGGATTTCAAATGATGCGACAGCATTTAGTAGCCAATCGATGTGAATCAATGACAAAATTAGTTTGAAATTTTGAGTAATTGCTGTTCTTTGTTTGTTTATGCGTTAAGTCGTCTTTGGAAATGTGAATAAATAAATTTTTGAGCGAAATTTCATGAAAGTTCAAGCCAAAACTATCGATTGATTACTCACCTTCAGTTTGAAGTGCGCTAAACAAGTAACGCTATGAAAATTAAATTACGCAATGAAACTGTTACATCTTTGACATTTCGCGTAGCGTTGTCGAATGGCTTGAAGTTGGTTCTTGGTGGCAATTTGCATGTCAACGTTTAAATTTCTGAATACGTTTGGTTTTGAATGAGTCTTGTTTTTGTTGTTTTTAATAGAAAAAATAATTCGACAAAATTGTTATGAATGCTCATTATGATTACGTTTTTCAAGATCTTTTCAAGGAACATTTGATTCATATTCCGATGTGCGCCTTGGTTTCAACACTATTAAAATATGAATGTCAAGCATGGAAGAACGTACTAGAATATGAATTGACCAACTTCACGTTGAACTGATGACGTCCAAATGCAAATGGCGCTGTGTGCAAGTACAGTGAAAAATTGTCAAAAATGGTGAAAAATGGTTCGAAATCATAGAAATTTTTGAGTATTGGTTATAATGTGGCGATAAATGCATGAAATTGTATTTATTGGTGCAAAGTGGTCGTTTGTATGAGTGCGAGTGGCCTCTAGAAGTGCGGACAACGGTACGGAGAAGTTCGGGATAACGAATGTAATTCTTTTTATTTGGAAACGAAATCAACATAGTTTTTTTGATTCCTTGGACCGAATAGAATATTTTAATAAAGAAAATTTAATGAAAAACTTAATTTTCGTGTCCATAATTGATAAAAAAGAATAAAAAGAATTACATTGGTAATCCCGAACTATTCCGTACCATTGGCCTGCGTTGTCCGTATGTACTTTTGGTTATTTTTTGTGAATTTTCTTGAAATAAAGGCAGTGAAACTTTCCAATTTTTTCCAAGAAAATGTCGACATAATTGAGGACAAAAAATCAAACTTCTGCAAATGTGATCAACATGAAACATTCTGAATCTTATTTTTTCTCCAAAAAATGAAACCTCAGAAAGTTTGAAGCCAATCAGAATCGATTAACGGGTACCTCCCATACAAAATTGTCCAAAAATCGGTAATTTTAGTCAAAATTTCAAAAAAATTGTATGAGAGGTACTCGTTAATCGATTCTGATTGGCTTCAAACTTTCAGAATCTTATTTTTATCCCAAAAAATGAAATCCCACAAAATTTGAAGCCAATCGGAGCCGATTTATGGGTAACTCCCATACAAAAGTGTCAATTTTTTGAGGTTTTTCTTAGGGAAAGTACCCCAAAATCAAATCGAAAATGGCTCATCTTCGAACTTAAACTAAGTTAATTGGATATAAAACTTTTGGGACTTTCAGATTTGGATTATCTCAATTATTTTTTGAGTTATTGTGTTAACAAACACCAACGACGACAACGACAACGACAACGACGACGACGGCACACGAACGGAAAAGTGTCTCAAAAAGTTTTCTACGCGTTTCATGAGTTTTTATGATGATCTAAGCTAATTTTACGAAAAAAGTTTTCGGGACCAATTCCTATACTTTCCCTTGACACGTTGTTTACGGAAAAGTAATATAACCATTTGAAAGGTTTAACGAAAAACGAGCAACATGGCGACCGCAAATACATTTCAATTTCTCCACACAACAACGTCGAGAAGCGGTTGTGATGCTTGTTAAATATATTCATAACGACATGGCCTGAGTGTGTGTTTGTTTTTAAATATGTTTGCGAATTGTATCGTGTCAAAGCAATGGTAACCTGACGGTGTGAAATAATGTTTGATTACAATGTTTCAATAATTAAAATATTCAAAATAAAATCTAGTTACCACTATTATTCAAAACTACAGTCGTTCGCTGTGAGACGCTTCAACGTACTCAAAACAAATAAAATAAGAGATGCGTGCAACGAATATATGAATGAATCAGCTGATGCATTAAGACAGATAGTTTGGGCGCAATCTATTGCCGTAAATATTAGAATTAAAAATTGGCCGATTTCAAAATGACAGAAAAATATAGGCTAATTGAAAAAAAAAACGTAACAATTTGAAAACGGACCATTTTTCTTAATTGTCTCATAAAAACAAACCATTTTCAAATTCAATCAAAAAAAGGGGCCGATTTTGAATTGTCACATAAAAATTATATTAAAACGTTTAATTGGAGTTTTTGTGTGTTCTCAAAAATAGATTTTCGACTTTTGTTCGAGCGAAAAGATAATTTCGTTCTAAATCATACAGAAAATAACCACACCGATGAATTTGGATCAATTCAATTCCAAAAAACGAATAAGTCCATGAAGTGGAACAATGCATAAGCGAGATACGAGTAAGTGCAAATCTTTATCATTCAATCAATTTTTATACAATTTCCAAAGAATCTTCCTCAATTTTACATTTTTTGAAGAAAAACGTAGATGAAAATTCGTGAAACAAATATCAATTGTTTCGTACGAAAAGTCTTCGCAAAAACATGTAATACCAGAAAATTGTTTCCCATCCAAAAAAGTTGATATCATTTGAAAGTTATAAGAAGAAGACAATTTCAAGTGAATCCTGTTTCAATAAAAGTGGTCAACATTATTCATTCAGTTTCTGAATATATGCGATAATTCAGAATATTCCAGGCGAATGTTGCTCGCTTGAATGCAATAAAATCATTCAAGCCAATTAAATTCATTTCGAGAGCATTGAGCTATTCCGGTATCGACAATGGCAACACTATTCGGTGATCAACTCTTCGAATGTTTTTCACATACATTGTGTGTGTAGCCAGAAGCAAAACTCATCTCATGCTTGAGAAGCGAAATCGATGTTTCATTGTAACATGGCGTCACTTGTTTGTTACCAAAAAAATTCTGCTGTTTGTGTTCGTTTTCGTGTTCGCTTTGTCACAGCGATGATGTCATTTTCGAAACTTTCTTCTTTGTGCTCACTTCGTTTCCGCCACGTTCGCTTCGTACATCGCGGCTGTTCGGGGCAGAGGAGAAAAACGAAATCATGATATCGCCCCAGCGAAGGAGACTAGCAGACTTAAACTTATTCGACGTGCTTCTTTCATCAGGAAACACGACCGCAATTCGCCGACATTCTAAAACAAAAAAAACCAAATACATTCACAATAACCGAACAGTGAACAGCGACTACACAGGCCTTGAGCCACACCATGCATTTATAGGTCTCTTCTCAGTTCATTCAGTTCAATTGAAATAATTCGCTTCAACATCGTTTTTGCTAACATTTTTTTCTTGTTCAAATCAGAATAAACCAACTGCAAATTGAAAGATATAATTTTATTTTCGCATTTACTGCAATATTCCGTCAAATTTCTTCATAAACCTGAATAAATAATATTCAATATAGTTTTGTAACAAAAATAATATTGAATAAATCGGTGTGCTATTCTTGTCGACTAAAATCTCATTCAGTGAATGAACGCATGAAGGAACAATTAACGATTTAAATGAAATTTACATGTGTGATTGAAAACCTTTTTTTCGTCATATCGTGCAGAGAAATTTTTTCACATTAAACTGTGTGATTTGCATAAGATCGCCACTATAGTCCATTTTACCTCACACTTCGTAGTAAGTATTGCACATAACTCTCCTTTCAAGCGTTCAAATTTTATGTGAATTTCAATTGTTCGGCATTCAATGCGCATAAAACGTGATAAATATACGAGAAATAGATTTCATTTGTCGTTCATAAGAAATAACAGAGGAAAAAACTAATAGGAAAATATTGTGTGTGTCATTTGAAAATTTCTCGAATTGGAAGAAGAAACAAAATTAGTTCAATTCATGGCATGTTATTACTGTTTAAACGTGACCAACATTTCAGAAATAAATTGAATAATTATAGAAAATAGTGATCGTTCCATTCATAAATTAGAACTATTTCTATAAGAATTACGACGACAGACACATTTTATAAAGAAATTCGAAAAAAATTGCATAATTTCTTGCATTCTGATCATGTTTTTCATTCAAAAGTTTGCATCGGCCACCGCGTGTGTAGAGGACGAAAAAAACATGGCGGCAATTTTTCATTCCGAATATTTTCTGCTGTTTGCCGTTTGCCGCCTGCCTTGGATCTTTGTTCATGCTTTTTTTCGCCATGATGGTGTCATTCTTTCCGTCTCTATTTCACTGTTCGTAGCCTGTGAAGATTCGCAGAGGGGAAGTAACGATACTCATACTAACACATGAAAAATCGCTTTGCTTATATCGTCACGATCGCGATTCGCATGCAGTTCAATACATAGAAATGATACATTGAACAGCGAACACACATCGCCCAGTGGCCATGGCCATAGCGAAAATGTATCATTTATGTGTCTGCCTTCAGTTGAGTAAGTTCGTTTTAAGTGATTCGCTCCAAAATCGTATTCGCGGCCACCTATTCTTGTTGAAATCAATTCAACATTGAAGTTATTTGATTTTTACTGCAATATTTCGTGAAATTCCTTAAAAATTGAGCATAATTCATATTCTCAAAATTCATAAGTTTGTGTGAATATGCATTTATATTTTTTTGGACTAAATTTCCATGAACGTATTGTTTTTGCGATAACTCAAGTGCTGACTTGAAAAAAGATAAACGATTCAAATGCAATGAGACTAGTTTCATTTAAATAAAATTTGTTTCAATATTCCAATTCGCACACAATTTTCAAAATGAAATGAGAGAAAATTTGAATCAGTTCTGTAATTCATTCATATTAAAAAAAAGTTCTAAACGGGCAACGTCCCATGTGCAAACGACAAAACCAACATGGCGACGATTTTTTTCATTCCAATTAATATTTGCCGTTTGGATTTGTTTTCGTTCAACCTTTCTTCGATGCGATGATGTCATACACAAAGCTTCATCGTTCTCACTTCGTCTCGATTCCACCATTCGCACGATCGGAGAGCGGAGGAGAAATAGCGGTTTCAGCGAAGGAGATCAATACATGCAAACATTCCCCGCGACGAACATGGCGTGAACATATGATTCCGATTCGCCGGCATTTCAACACATAGCGTTTGCTACACGCACTCACACAGACTAAACTGTGTGCGCCTTTTACATAGCCTTTCGAGTTGTAGCGCACACGTTCTCCATTCATTCGTTGAGTTTCTTTCGATTGGATTGGTTCATTTTCTTCAATCCTTTTCAATTAAATCGTCGCCATTATTTAAGTAAATTTTCATTGCGCAGATCAACTCAAATCATTTCAGTGTGAAAAAATTACGTTTTTTTCGACGAATTTTCGATAAATATTTGTATTTTTTCCTCATTTTTACATTTTAATCAAGCAATTTTGTTCGGTCTCAATTTAATGTGTTTCGTGTGGAATCAAAAACAAAATTGCGTTTCATAAGAAAAGACTAGAATATTTGAAACGAAAAGGAAATCGGTAAAAAGGGAAAAATTCCCATCCGTATGAAAACCAATACACTTTTTGTGCATGCTTCTTCTTCACACTATCGTACACACAATCGTGCACAATGGAAGCGGCCATATTGAATATTTATAGTGTATTGTTTTTATTTCTTCCAATATGGCGACTTACAGTATGTGTTAAAAAGCAGAAGCAGAAGCATTCCACAGTTTGCATACGGATGAAAATTTCAATTTAAATGGATAAAATTTCCGAATAAAAGATGTTTTTGTGCAAAAAAAATTCAATTGATTGCATTTATTCTGCAGTGAAAATTGATATCCTTTGAAAACCGCGTGTTCACCTTATGTTCTCCGCTCAGACGCCATATTTGAAAGCATTTCCGGTGGCATTTTTTATACGATTCGAAGAATGAAATTTGATACGTGTGTGACCGTCGCCGTTGAATTCCAAACGTTTTTTTTTGTTCGCGTGAAGTGTTCATAGAAATTAAGTTGAGAATTTTGAAAACGAAAACTGATTAGAAGTTTTTCATTCACTTTTGAAAAATCAAAATAGAAAGGAGAAAAAGGCGTAACAAAGGTATGTTTTCTAGTAGGAATGAAGAAGCAAGGCAAATGAACCAATTGATAAAGTTTTTTCAATGGAAATTTAGAGAATCAAAAGTTTGATCGTATTTGCGTTTAAGAATTACAACGAAACATGTTATTAGAATGGCAGCTCAATCATTCAAGTTCTATTCAACTCAAATCATTCGAATCCAAAGTTTACTTCTAAAAATTCCTAAAATGACAATCAATTTAATATGCAAGTCGCGTGAGAAGTTTGAATTTCTGTGAACTTTTTTTATTTGATAAAAATTAACCAAGCTTCTTGAAAGGGAAGAACAAACTAAACTTTTCTTAGAACCGACCATTGAAAATGAGAGAAATTCAATTGAATCTGCCTGGTTTTTCAAGGTTTCATAAACAAAAATGTTAGGAGTTAGATAATCGACGGAGATTCAGCTTCCGGCCAAATGAACATTCTGATTGGAACATTTTCTTTTGCCACTTTTTTTCCAATTTAACATTAAAACTAACGTTCGATTGAACATGACAAGATTTGTGCCCGATCATTTCTATTCATTTCAACGTTTGGAATTTTTTTTGATGCGATTGCTCAAGCTCATTGAAATTGAAGGAATTTTCTCGTTGATCATTTGATCATTTGAAGTGTTTGAGTTAAAGTTAAAGCATTTGAATTTTTCTGGAATAGCAAATGCCGAATAACCGAATAAATAAATTTCAGATCCGGTCAGGAATTTGTATCGTTATGCATCGACGGTTTATTTGATCGAAGCTTGAATTTCAGCAACTTCATTTTTTTCGAATCTTCGATCAACAATACACACTTTGAAGTCTGGAATGAAATTTGGGAAGAAAAATCAAGTGATTGTGATTTGTATATTCCACTATTTGGTACAAACATTTTGAGGTTTCTCAAAAACTCTGAAGTGATTCAATGAAATGTCTCAATTTCAATCCGTTAACATGCGAACTTCAAATTCTTTTTCGAAAGACTGTCTCCAGAGACATCCAGCATCCGACAAATAATGACCATGTAATTCGATTGCGCATTGTTGCATATGATTGGTGCTTACACTTGAACCAAATTCGGTGACTCTTTTTGCTTAATCTAAACCGAAGAATTCTTTAATTGTTTCCAAAAATTTGAATCAACTTCTCTCTTTATCTAAAAACGTAATTCATAACGATTCAATTCATAATCGAAAGTCATCATAAACACAATTTTTCTTGCTCTCTTTCAAATTTGTAAGAAGTTATAACAAAATATGCACCTAAGGAGGATAGAGTCAAATGTTTAGAAAGTGTTCAAACGATTCAGGGCGCAAAAACTTATTTTGAGATGAAACGACGTCTACCGAGTACGATATCAATAGCACCTTAAAGAATGTCTAAGCAAATGGTTTGAAGAAATCAAGTACTTTCTATTGGCTAAGAATTCGAATTGCTCCGTACAGCCCTTGAGTTGAATTCAATTGTGAGATTGTGAACTGCAAACGATGTTCTTCGATTCACCCGTTTTAAATTCGATTTGATCTCGGGAAAGGATTCAGACGGCGACAAAATGAGCTGCGAATACAAAACGACTGAGGCAAAGAAATCATAATATGGATATGTGGTACTAAAATGTTGATGAAAAACCCATACAAAATCAGTCTCAAACTGAACAAAATGTCAAATTTGAATCAAATTGACCGTTCTATGAATGAAATGAGTCGCTCGTTTGATCCGATCCGAACAAACGAATAAGTTGTTTTTCGAATTGAAGTTTTTCATAAGCGCGGTGAATGTCTCCTTTTGTTTTCGTTGTCGTTGGCTGGAAGGAGCATGGGATATAGTCAAGGCTGGGATGAGAATAATCGCTCTAAAAACCATTGGATGTTAATTTCAATATGAAGCTACGGTGTACTTGGTATGACGGAAATCTCATCGAGAGTTAGTTTTGGTTTACATGAGCTCTGCACTTGTTTTTAACATTATTCGCAACGTTTTGGAACCCAAAAAAAACATGATCGGTTGACAAATTTGAGAGAAAGAGAGAGAGAGAGAGATTGTGTTTTTCTATGAATAGAAACATAGATTACTTCAAAGTAAATGCGTTTTAAATTTTTGGAAGCAAAATAGATATTCTGAGCGATATTTGATAAAAAGAGGCAAACATGCGCGATGGGGGGAGCGGTGGGATGTATTTTTTTTTTACCCTCAGGTTAAAATGTATACCCGATTCGCAGGCTTAGGAGTGGCTATACCCTCCCAAATGGGGCTGTATCTTAATCAGATTGCGCAAATCTTTGTTTTTTTATCCTAACTATACTATGATGTACATTCAGAGTACTTAGAAATACTTAACCCTAGTCCACACTCCTTTTCTAAAACCTCATTCCACACCCCTCGGGTCTGGCCAGACCCGTATGCATTTACATGCATTGGTATGGGATTAAGTGATGCATGCCGGCTCAATTTTAACGGAACTGATCAGAGATAAGTGATATATGTCTCCAGCAGAGCCTGTTTTTTCAAATTTTTAGAACAACCCGATTTGAAAAATAAACAAATGACATTTTTTGTAATGGGAGGGGAAAGTTAAAACACAATGTTTACTGCGCAGCTACAGATACATCTTGATTGGGATTTGTATCGGATTGACTTTGAGTAAGCACAACAGCGGCATTTGCCTCAGAAATTTTTGTTAATTATCAGACATTTTTGTCAATAATTCTCACGTAGTTTCGAAGAGCAAAATAATGAGCACAACTGCATTCAAATGATTTTAATGAACGAATGACCGCAACTAAAATTAATATGCGATTGGTGCTCCAATTTTTC
This sequence comes from Sitodiplosis mosellana, assembly GCF_009176505.1. NCBI lineage: Eukaryota > Metazoa > Arthropoda > Insecta > Diptera > Cecidomyiidae > Sitodiplosis > Sitodiplosis mosellana. The sequence continues at coordinate 48,797 of NW_022600654.1, read as the reverse complement.
AAAGTTTGAATGCAAGCATGTCTGCGTTTATTTTGTGATCCAAATGAAATTCAGCTAGACAATTGTTTTTTTTTATTTGTCGGTGCACAGTCGAAACATTTTATTCTGCAGAAGTAGCACTTTTGAATAAACAACTCCGATGCTGCAGTTATATTTTGGATAAACAAAAACATGTAGATTGAGCATGACGATTTTGCAATTTATCAATTTCAATGCGGTATCAACGATTCGCGATATACACCGAACCTCGGCCAATAGACATAAGATAAGAAAGCAATAAAAAGGTTGAATTCTTGGAATCGATTCATTATTGAATTCAAAGAAAACCTGGTCAAAATAAAATATGACCAAAGCAAACAATTTTATCGACTTTCTACAACATAAATATCCACAAAAGAGTGTTGTTTTTTATACTTTGACATTGAATACAGTGTTTGAACGTCAGATTATATTTCTCACGTATGAAAAAAGTAACATCCCGATTTGGAAATTAGAGCAGCACATTTGGATTTAGAACATCCCGAATCGGGTAGAATGTCCCGAAAAAACAGGCTCTGGTCTCCAGCAAAGTTGTCGAGCAGGTCAAGCACTACAATTTTTTCAAAGACAATATCTTATTATCTCTTATCAGTTCCGCGAAAAGTGATAAGAAAGAATCGCGTTTTTTTCGCGAAACTGATAAGGGATAACGGCTTCGTATCTTCGGCAAAGTTGTAATATTCAATGTCCCCTACAAATTTTTTGCGGGCTGATATCGCTTATCTCTTATCAGTTACGCAAAATACGCAGATAACCTCAAAAAAG
>NW_022600654.1:39790-47983 GCF_009176505.1 Sitodiplosis mosellana | reverse complement strand
TTATCATTTTTTATCATTCATCATTTTTCGCGAACTGATAAGAGATAAGGAGATAGTATCTTCACAAAAAGTATGGGACTTGAGCTGTTCTACAACTTTGCTGCAGACATATATCACTTATCTCTTATCAGTTCCGTGAATAATGAAAAGGGGAATTTTCGCGATTTTTCGCGTTTTTCGCGTATTCCGCGGAACTGATTAGTCTGATAAGTGAAATATATGGTATTTCATACAATGTTGTTTGCATGCAAAAGAATGGACCAGCAATTGCATGCAAACAAAATTGTATAAATCACCATAGATTTTTTCGTATGGTCGGGCTAGGTACTTAAAAAACAACGCAATTTTTTTCGCATGGCGAACTGTAAATTGTCCTTAAAACGTTTTTTTCCTCATTCAACACTTTCAATTTTAAGTCAAATTGTTCAACAAACTGAGCGGGAAGTTTATGTGCAGTGGTCGTGCGGCAAAGTGTATGATTCTCGGCGCCGTCAGAAATTCATTCAAATAGGCGTTGGTCAATGATCCCTGTTTTATGAAATGAAGTAAATTGAGGCCACCCATATCTATCAGATTTCATCGAATTTCTGTTGCAATGTTTCCTTTTCACACTTTGCTTCCGTATTTGCCTGTGACACTACCGAAAAATTTGTAGCTTCAAAACTAATGTATTCAATGGGATTTTCTAGCACTTTATTTTGGCCATTTATTAAATGTAGTGCGTGTGCTACAAGCGTTTTCAAGTCGTAAATCGGGAATATAAATGGTTTCACGACACTTACTGAACGATTCAGTACGATTTTCTCAAAATTGATCAACATTTTCGATGCAATTCGGTTATTTTCATTTTTTTCCGTTTCCAATTCGTCGAGAAAATTTTTGGCCAATTTTTTTAGCTCTTCATTTAATTTTTCAATCAATTCCATTCGTTTTCCAAATTGTTTTGAGAATGAAATATTTTTTGTGGCCATTTTCAATAGACACGCAACAGCACGTACATTCCCGAACAATTTTATTCCAATTAGATGTTTGCCGTTCGATCAATTGCGTCTTTTTTTCAAAAGATGTGCGTAGTTTGGTTGTACATGTAGTTCGCGCGTAGTTCAGCAACAAGCACATAGACGGTCGATAACCAAATCGACACATGCAACACCAACGACAACGAATTGTCAGTCTGACAAGCGTCAGCAATTAATAGCACCGCTATATGTGGATATGGCGTGCCAATGATCCTATTCTTTCTTTCGTTTCTCCAATGCCGATGGAATCAATTCGCGCAGAGTGCTTTTACTTTCGACAAGTAAAGTACAGTCAATGACAGATAGCTGAGGATATATGCTGAGCATAGAAACAGCAAGCTGAGATTGGGACATTTTGACTTTGTGACGTGTAATCCGATCTAATTTATGATGAGAAGGAATTTGGGACAAATTTTCAAATACACTCCACATAACGTTCCACATAAATTTGCACGAATAGCAAGTCACAAAATCCAAATGTCATTCCCTTTCATCATAAATTAGTTCGGATTACACGTTACAAAGTCAAAAGTGTCCCAAAACTGATTGTGTGTGATTGTTGTAAACGAGTGAATTCCAGCCAGGGTTGAACAATTCGCAAAATTTTCTGCACATATCACCTTATAACTGAGTGCCGAAAACAAGGATTCTCAACAGACGTTGTTAAGTCCCAAATACCACATATGTGTGTGTGGCTTTTGACCGGTATTTCCCAATGTTGCATACGGTAACACAGAAGCTGCTGCGTTCACGCTAGTTTATTACAAACACATTTACGTTGTGTGTCAATAGTCGCTACACACAACTCACGCGCACAAAGATGACTTATGAGAAAACCAATTTTGCGAATTGTCCAACCGTGGTTGGAATTTGCTCGTACAATCTCGCGTCTTGGTGAGTCAAAAACGACACTGGACCTCTAGACGTGGTTAGCTTAGAACTGTCATAGTACATGGGCACTCGATATTTTTGTATGTGTGTCACACTGTGTGCGCAGCAGAAACAATAACGTTCGCATTCTCTACACTCTCTCTACAGTCATTGGTTATTCGTACACACGTGTTAATATTGACGACAGACAAATATAAATGCAAACCAAGTGTTAGATTTCTAACTGAAATGCATTATAGATTTTATTTATACTTAAACATGAAAATAAAAGATTTAGCGAATTATAAGCATTAAATTTTATTTAAGTTCATAACGATTCTATCTACATTTATAACGAACTTTATTTGAATTTAAATTTAGCGCTAAATTGTTCAAAGGTGACGTTAAACGCTGTCATAATAATAGTACAGTAGTACACAGAGAAAAACAAATTCATTTTCGCGTAGCAATGTGACGAATTATAATGTGACGAATTCCAGCACATGTTGAGATTTTCACAACAAATGTTTTGTTCCATATTCACTCAGTGAATGAGTAAATTTAACTCAAGTATTTGTCAATTGAGTGACCGTTTGCATACGTTGTCTAATTTGACAATCTCAAAACTGAGTGAAACTACTTGTCAAATTAGACAACGTATGCTAACGGTCACTCAATTGCCAAATACTTGAGTTAAATTTACTCATTCACTGAGTGAATATGGAACAGAACATTTGTTGTGAAAGTCTCAACATGTGTTGGGATTCGTCACATTACAACATTTTGCTACGTGAAAATGAATTTATTTTTCTCTGTGTAGTGGTGTGATTTTTATTCACTACTACTACTTCGCTGATGTAGACGACATCGCCAATTTGTAAATTCAACTCGTTCATTTGTCATTTGGCTGTTAAGCAAATTTCGGTCCAGCCCGGATAAGATTTCACCCGCAGCCGATACAAGCGCGAAAATCCATATTTCGTTGGACGGGAAATTTTCGTTGTTCGACAAGAACAACCACGGCACCGGCTTCAATATTGCTGGCAACTGGCGTTTTATTTTGACTGTGCTTGGGTTGCCGCTGGTGCTGTCTTTCACAGTCTCTTCTGATTGATGGTCACTTTTGGAAAGGTACCACTCATCGCATGATATTATTTGCTTCCCCGGGCAATCGTCAAAGTTGAAGGTGTAGCCGGCGTCTGGCCGGACGTATCCAATTGCCATAAAATTGGCCACCAAAGCTCCGAAGAAATACGACTTCCCGGAGTTGGCTTCACAAACAACTTCCAGGCCACCCTTCTTAAAATTTTTCCGCGTGAGAAAATCTTCTTTACTGTGACCGTCCATTCAGGCCCGAATTGAAACTTCAACCATTTCAACAAATGCAGAAGACTTTCCTCAATGGTGCGATATTTAATTGCACTGACGTCACTTCGGAGCATCAGCAAATGAGGGCTCTTGAGATGACACAAATGCTCCAGATACTCGGTGGAACTCATTTTTTGCCATTTCGAAACAAAGAGGTGCGAGGCTTGGATGAAGTAGTCCGACGTCACCTCTATGTCCGCGAGGACCGAATCCTTCCATCGTGGGTGGTACTCGATGTTGGCAGTTGGAATCGGCATGAGTTCTTCGAATATGCGGAGGATAGCGAGCACAAACTCCGGCTTCGGTTGTGTCAGCTCTTTTACCACCTTCTCGCTCAAAGCGTGACCGGAGAGGATATCCTCGATGTCGGTGTCCTGGAAATGGTTGCGGTTTTTTTCCTGGAGGTCTTCGGCTTCAGAAACGTTAACGCTGTAACCAGGTCGAATATGGTCCAGGACTCGGGCACCGCATGGACGTAATCTTGATATCTTTGCCACGGGACATCATGCGGTAAGCTTGACACACGACTGCCTGCGTGTACCGCTGGCCGTTGAAATGGACCTGCTTTATGCCGCGTCGTTGTGTATTTGTTTCAGTGTCCAGCATCACCCCTGTTTTATGACATGAAGTAAATTGAGGCCACCCATATCAGCGTCAGCAATTAATAGCACCGGTATATGTGGATATTGGCGTGCCAATGATCCTATTCTTTCGTTTCTCCAATGCCGATGGAATTAATTCGCGCAGAGTGCTTTTATTTTCGACAAGTAAAGTACAGTCAATGACAGATAGCTGAGGATATATGCTGAGCATAGAAACAGCAAGCTGAGATTGGGACATTTTGACTTTGTGACGTGTAATCCGATCTAATTTATGATGAGAGGGACAAATTTTCAAATACACTCCACATAACGTTCCACATAAATTTGCACGAATAGAAACTCACAAAATCCAAATCGACCATTCCATACGAAATCAAGGAAAATCTGTATTTAGGGTTGCAGATCGACCCGGGACTGGGTCCATTGTTGGGCCCAAAGTTGAGCAGATCGTGAAAAAATCGATTTTTTGGACAGCTGTATCTCTGCTTGGCGTTAGAATTTCGATATAATTTTTTCGGGGTTTGTACAGCTTGAAGAGCTCTATCGATTGAAAGTATTGGCCACCTGATCTGGGTGGGTCCACCCATACCAGAAATCGGTTCCAAACTTTTGACCAGTGCTAGCCACCCGGCGCCCGGGGTTTTTATCAATTCTTTTTCGTTTTTTTTTACCGGATTTCAAGAGCCCTACACGATGGTATAGTCGGCCAAAATGGGCCGGTACCAAAATTTGCATGTTTTTGTTAACACAAATGAGAGATCGGACAGAATTTTCACGTTTTTGCCCGAAAAAATCTATTTTTTCGACCAGATAATAACAATGTTGGTCATGTGACTCCACCTTTATAGCTATCATTTATTCGATAATATTTTTCTTTCATTTGAATCTAAGCTCTCGTCTTTAATTTCTGACAAACGAACAGAAAAACCAAAAATTAATCAATCGGTCTTCATAAATAGACTGTTTGAAATTGATAGATAATTTTTGCACAGGATGTGTCTTCCATCAAGCTCGTTGGTTCAGTTTGTGGGTCCTTGAATGAAACAATTGACAAATGACACATTTCATTTCATCATCACTATAACAATAGTGTTCATAATTTACCACAGAAAGAGTCAGAATCGATTTTAAAGCTGTTTTGAAGCACACATCAGGTGTTGGCAACAGTTTCAATAGTTTGAGGAAATAGCGAATGTCAGAGAATTTTTTGAACACCTTAAGATCAGCACCATCAATCTTTACTGTTGACAGTTGGATATCGTAGATTGAAATCGAATAAAATCTGCAAATTATCAACAAATATGTAGGGGACTTTGCTGCAGGTTGGCTACAACTTTATAATTTGGTCATAACTTTGTCTGGAGTTAACATTAATATATGATAATGTCCAGAGCTATAATTTTGCCAAAGAAACATACGCGATTGCTTTTCAAAAACAAAATTTATGGTCAATTTTCTGAAGGTGCTGAAAATGGCGAAAAAAAATATTTTGCTGCAGGTTGAGAATTTTCAAAAATGGCATAATACGTGCAAATAAATGATATAAATGTGATATATTTTCAATGTTATGAGGATTTTATTGTTATATAATGCATTAGCAATAAATTTGAATGTCAAAAGATACTCTTAGTAAGCACCAAAATCGATCTTCCTTTTTCGAGTCGGTATGTTCGTTTTCGAAATAAAACTTAATAAATTTCCAGAAAAAAAAACACTAAAATGACTTATATGCACTTCAACGATGATTCAGTGATGATTTACAAATGAAATCAATACTTAAATCATTTTTATTCATAATTTGCTAAAATTTACCTATTCTCAACCTGCAGCAAAATCACTTTCTCAACCTGCAGTTTTATAGACATTTTTTCCGAGACTCACAATTTTTTTTCAACACCACAAAATGCACATAATTCATATTGAATCATAAAGAGAAATGAAAATACTATAAAATACCGCTTACCCGACTCCTTTTTCTATGCTAAATGTCAATTTATAACGCTTGGCAAAAACCAGAATAAAATTTTTTCGCACAAAAAATCACAGTCGAATTGGAAGTGTATCAAAACAAATGCCAGTTCTGTCGAAACAAGTCTCAAAAGTGATCATGCATTAAACTAAGACTTTGACAGCTATTGCGATGGCGGTATCATCGCGTATGTGAAAAAAAGTGACGTTTCTCAACCTGCAGCAATTCTCAACCTGCAGCAACGCCCCCTAATAAAATATGCACTAATTCAAGAGCAAACAAATATTATACCAGATCTGACGATAACATGAGCAAGTCAAACAGTGACTCGTGTTGACCAATGTTTAACATCATTTTTTCGCGCAAGTCGATAGTTTCTTCGAATTTTCCTTTGATTTTCGTGGTATCACGCGGAAGTGTGCAGTTTTGAAGAAAAACATTCAACTCGGCTGCTAGATTGGCAAATGTTTCATTTTCAGCTTCTTCACTGCTGGCGTCATTGATTCATTTCCAACACATCACTCTCTTTTGACTTACGTTTGGCATAGCGTAGTTTTTGATAAATAGAACCCTTTCTTGCCACTTTGTCGTAAAGGTTATCTTGTCAAAAATAACAAAATATTTGTTGACACAAACGATAAGATAGCATCTTGAAATACAGTAATTTTAACTTACAATGCCACCGATTGTGCTATCGGATTTTTTCAGAGATCCAAAAAGTTCTATTGCCGCTTTGCATACTTCTTCGATGGTCACAGGTTCAGCAGATAATGTGTATTCGTTTTTGATAAAATTGAAGATGTACGTAACTACAGCATTTTGTTATGCGATCGACAGTCCAGAATTTTTCTCTTCAACAAAAAGATCATCTTTGTGCTCGTGGCCCGAAATGAAGTTCTTCAAATGCTATAATTGCATAAATAATTAAATATGAACATAGTTTTGATCTATCAAAACAAAAGTACAAACCAGAGCAAGCGCGCTTAATTGTGTGACTGAATCCGTGAAAACTATGTTTAATGTCCAACATCCACAACTTTTAAACTGATGAACAATGTTTTTCAATTGATGTGGTGGCACCAAAGGTGCTGGTGTTTGGAGCTGGTGTTTGGAGCTCCAATTTTCGATTTGCCCGATTTTCTTCGCCAAATTCATCGAGCACTGTGTGATGAAATACATATTATGGCCTAAATTTTGAGATATTTCAATAATAATAAGTACCTTTCTTGACAAATGCTCGTTCATCATCAATTTCTTCGTCACAAAACTCAATTAATTTACTTTGTGCTCGATATTTGAATTCGAGGAACATACTTGTTTACTTTCTCAATATAAACATAATAAAAAAAAAACATATGAGTAGCGCATATGATCGCTTGTCAAACTGGTGCACACTGTGCGCCACATAGTGAGCACCAACTGCGAGGCATTGAATTCGCCACACACAGAAAAGAATCCCCGAAAATTTTAGGTGTTCGCCGTAAAATTTGACATTTATATATAAATTTATATATACATATTTCCGGCAACACTTGAATTTCCCGGGCGATGACATAATTTCAAATATTCCAACAGAAATTAGCGCCATCTGTCATTTCAAGCGGTAAAATATATATAGTATTTGATAAAATGTTCGAAAATATGTCATCGCCCGGAAAATTGAAGTGTTGCCGGTAAAATGTATATAGACATTTATATATCGACCATTCCACACCAAGTGTAACAAAAATTGCAGATGACCTCTCCGATTTCGCTCAAACTTGGTGTATAAACTTCTTATGGCCAAAAACTCGCAAAGCCAAAAAATTAGGGTGACCTTCCCCACCTGATGAAAAGTTAGGGTGACCCAAATATTGAAAAAAATGAAAAATGGCATTTTTGACATTTTTACATTAGAAAAGTGTGGTACAAACTTTCAAAACTATATGCATGATTGGATAGATAATCGATGGGGCTACTAAAAAGTCCACTACGACATTCCCATCCGGGCTCACCCAAGCTCTGAAAAGTGGGTTCAAAGTATAAAAATGGCAAACTCTTTTTTGACGTGCAATTTTTTTTTCGAATTTTTTGGCTTGAAACTCGGCCCACCTCAAATTCTTGAGTTTTTCGATATTCCCCAACTATCCGCCAACTCATATTTTATGAGAAAAAAATTCGGTGTTTTCACCATTTACCATTTTTTCATGGTTTTTCGACTACTTATTTTTTTTCACACCAAATAGGTGGTCTGACACTGGTAAAGTGTTCTGATAAAATTCTCGCCAGACTCCAGCGAATCTAAAAATAACAATGTTTGGGGTCGCCCTCCCCTTTGGAAATCACTATTTTAGGGCTAAAACAGGGCAGAAACCCTCTTTTGACC
>NW_022600654.1:0-24790 GCF_009176505.1 Sitodiplosis mosellana | reverse complement strand
GGTCAAAAGAGGGTTTCTGCCCTGTTTTAGCCCTAAAATAGTGATTTTCGGTGATTTTTCGACTTTTTTAGCCTCCCCCTCCCTTCCAAAGGGGAGGGCGACCCCAAACATTGTTATTTTTAGATTCGCTGGAGTCTGGCGAGAATTTTATCAGAACACTTCACCAGTCCGACACCACCTATTTGGTGTGAAAAAAAATAAGTAGTCGAAAAACCATGAAAAAATGGTAAATGGTGAAAACACCGAATTTTTTTCTCATAAAATATGAGTTGGCGGATAGTTGGGGAATATCGAAAAACTCAAGAATTTGAGGTGAGCCGAGTTTCAAGCCAAAAAATTCGAAAAAAAAATTTCACGTCGAAAAAGAGTTTGCCATTTTTATACTTTGAACCCACTTTTCAGAGCTTGGGTGAGCCCGGATGGGAATGTCGTAGTGGACTTTTTAGTAGCCCCATCGATTATCTATCCAATCATGCATATAGTTTTGAAAGTTTGTACCACACTTTTCTAATGTAAAAATGTCAAAAAGTGCCATTTTTCATTTTTTTCAATATTTGGGTCACCCTAACTTTTCATCAGGTGGGGAAGGTCACCCTAATTTTTTGGCTTTGCGAGTTTTTGGCCATAAGAAGTTTATACACCAAGTTTGAGTGAAATCGGAGAGGTCATCTGCAATTTTTGTTACACTTGGTGTGGAATGGTCGATATATAAATGTCAAATTTTACCGCGAACACCCAAAATTTCCGGGGATTCTTTTCTGTGTGCACGCAAGCGGATTTCGTTTCTGATAAATTTCGCCGCACTGCAATAAATTGAAAATATTTAACGTTTTTTGTTTAAATCTTGACGATTTTCAGCATTTTTGCTATTCTTGCCGAACCACTTGATGAATTTTGAAAAAGAAATATACATTCAAAAAAAAGGAAGATTATATCTTTCAAAAAATAAAAAGTTTGTTAAGATGGGTGGTTCAAAAGTTATAGCCAAAATTGGTCTTGAATCAGGAACCAAATCAGCCACCTAGAAAAATGCCTTTAACGATTTTTCAATCGTTGAGATGTTTTCTCAAAACTATACACGATTCAAGTTGAACGAATCGGTGACGTCAATCGTTGACGATCGCAATCGTTAAGGAAAACGCCTAGGAAAACGTGCCTAATTCACGCAGAATAAATTAAAAAATTAAGTTGAATTGACAACAACGTCAAATAAGTTGACAAATGAAATCGAATTGACAACAAAATCCTAGAGCAGTAAAACGAATTTTTTAAACGAATATTTTTTACTTTTTTTCAACATGGTTTTCTCATACCAATAAGTGTTTAATGGAGTTATAACACGATGGCCGACCATGATGGCCTTTTTTTCATTTTCTTTTTCATTCAAACATATTAATAAATATGTTCTTGAGCGACGTGAATACCGATAAATCAACAAACAATTGAATCACACCTTATTGTTTTCACTAATTCAATATTTTCAATTCATTTAAAACAAAAGAATTTGAAAAGAGTACCTTGAATGCATTTCGGTATTATCATACCATCATCAGCATCACGACTAAACAGAAAAGTCGTCGGTTGTCACGAAAAAACATCGGTCGGTGTAGCATCATAGCAACCGAGACAGCAAATTTGACTCGATGTTCCCGTTATCCAGATTCAATGCGTTGTTGCTCCTCTGAATAAAGTAACTTTCGTATGCGTCTAATTAATTAATATATAATGATAATACCGAAATGCATTCAAGGTACTCTTTTCAAATTCTTTTGTTTTAAATGAATTGAAAATATTGAATTAGTGAAAACAATAAGGTGTGATTCAATTGTTTGTTGATTCAAACATATGATACCCATACCCATACCCATATGAACCATTTGCGGAGAAATTCAGTGTACAGTGGAGCTGTGCGGAGTTCGGCGGAGATGCCATACATACGCTATATCTGAAGCAGTGCGTTTATGGCTACTTAGATGTGTATTGAACAATGGAAATGTAAATACAGCAAAGAGTGCTCATGCTCACACTTACAGCGTATGTACGGTATCTCCGCTGAACTCCGCACTGCTCCGCTGTGCACTGTATTTCTCCGCAAATGGTGCATTCAATCATATTGACTATTCATATGTGAAAATGGTGTTAAGTCGTGTTAACTCGACCATGATGGACCATGATGGTGCCTATGTCACCCGCCGGCCGAAGATTTTTCCAATGATGTGCGGCATGTCCAGATCGGACCACGCGTTTCGACTTCATTGTTGAACTGACCACCACAATGGTAACACACAAAAATCTGGCGCAGATGGATTTGAATAAAATGGTCAATCGCATTGTTGACTAATTGAAACTGCGAGCCGCAGATGTTGCAGTTTGAACTCGTGATATGTTGCTGCGCAAGAACGTGGTTCCTTGCGGATCCATCGAAGCGGCCACATTGGATGCATTCCCAGCTCACATAGTAGAAAATCATTATGTTGTTCATTTATTATTTCTATTATTTCTATTCATATATTGAATAATGTTTTTCTCTTTCTTTGTGTCTTTTCACTTTAGTTGTTTTTTATTGTTCTATTCACTTCAAAAAAAATTTAATTGTTTATTTGTGGAATTGTTTTTTTTGTATGGCAGCTCGGAAATAATTCTTCGTTCTAACAATCTTCGAAAAGTCAACGTAGTTAACTCGGCCGTGGCCCCAACAATCCAAAAACACGAACCTTTGAATTTTGAAAATTCAGAAAATTTTTAAAAAAATCGAAAAACACACAAACGTACTAAATTGAGTTCATTCATAAAATAAATAGTCTTACCTCCGTAAGACGAACTTTTCCGCACCGTTTTATAGATTTACATTTTCGATATGTTATTAATATGTTAATAACCAAAATATCGGAAAATTTCTAATAACTCAAACATAACATATTATTAGATTAATAAGATTCTACGATATTATTAACATATTATCTTATTTATAACTAGGGGCATTTAAGTGGAACACGATGCGTTGTATGCGACGTTTATGCGGTTTAAAATATTATATTTGCCAATCGCACTGCTATATGTAAACAATTCGCAGTATGCGCATTTTATTTGCTTAAAAATAAACAAACACATTTTACGAACAATAGCGCATTCCCACGAATACCGCGCATAAGCGTTGCTCTTTTGCCAATACACTCGCATACTTCATATTGATGTATTCTGTACGCTGACACGCTGTTTACATTCAAACCTGATTGGTCGCGTGCTGTAAAATCGATCGATTTGAATTTGAATTCAAAACTCTAACGACTCTTTTTGACGTCTGTAGAACAGAAGACTTCTGTCAGAAGTATTTGTATTGTTCACGATTTAACATGGTAAGCTTGCTAGTGCAAAATCTATTGCAGATAAAATATTAAAATAAACTTTCAATATAAATATGTATTTCTTTTCGTCAGCCAAGAAACGCATTTAATCAAATTGAAACTATTATTGGTGACAAAATTCCAAAAGTGATCACAAAAATACTTCGTTCAAGCGGATACACAACAAAAGGCTTGCTTGCCGAGCTCACTGAAGAGAATATTCGGAAAATAGAAATACATGTGCAAAAACATCGAGATATTTTGAATGGTTCAGAGTATGGAAAACTAACAGCGGATTTTGAATTTTTGCCCGGCATTCCTGTTGTCTTTGCCAGAAAAAGTTAGACTGATTACTCAATCCAAACAGAACGGAGCGATAGCAACAGCAGTAGCATTGACAGTGAATGGAGAAAACAGTGACGCAATTCAAGAGTTAAAAACGAAATTGGTATCAAAGCTGTCAAAATTTGCACAGAAGCATCAATTCATTCTAAATTTATCGGTTGCATCTGTGGTTGACTTTTGCCGAGATCGTGAACAGTTTAAATGTAAAATTGTGTGTCCGAACTGCAGCAAACGAATATCGTGCATCTTTAAATCCTACTGGCTCGTGTCTAATGCACAAAATCATCTGTATGGACATTATCTCTCTAAAAGTGAAGTGCCACAATCGCAACCAAACAATCATTTTGCGTCCGATCCACTTGCTCAAGTAAACATTGGTGATTTGAATCAGGAACGAATCGAACACATCGATTTTGTAGAAGAAGAATACATTGTCGAGGAGACTGATGAAGTGAACTATGCCCAAGAAAATCAACTTGAAATCAAACGTATAATTGGTGTCAACGAGTACTGAGTTTAACATTGGAAGACTGAAGACTGTGTTATTGTGAAAGGCACCAATATTATCCGCTTGCTTTCGATTCGTGTATAAACAACTAGTTTGTTTACTTTGTGTGTTCTAATTTGGATTGACATTATGGGCTATTACGTAGTACAGTTTTTTCAGTTGAATAACAATCAACACATGATTATTCCGGAATCGTGGATCAAAGACGCCAAAAATCATGTGGAAAAATTCATCAACGAAAGTCTGAATCATAACCAAATATTTCGCTGCTTTTACACTACAAATCCACTTGCATTCGATACTGATGGATGCCCAAAATCTGATTACGATCCTGATTTCAGTTTAGAAATTCGTGATACGTTGGGAAAAGGCTGTTTTTTGGCGTATTTAAAAAGTTCAAGGGTATGATTTTCTAGAATAGTTTTAAGCAAATTGAAATTGCTATAATTCTTTGTTGTTTTTTCCTTCTTTTTCAGTCAACTACTCCGACGCCGTCGCTTTTAAAAACAAACGCAGAAATGTCAAACCAGCGGTGTACAACTCGAAACGTCTGAATGAACTTCCAATGCCAGACACAACGTCTGATAGCTCTGAAGATGAAATTGACAATGGTTTGGATGAGAATGCTGGAAATTTGAGCGAACATGCAATAAACGAAAGTGAAAACTCAATCACAGAAGACAATCTATCGGGAAATGTTTTTGCTGACGCCCTTCCAGTTGTGGCACCGGTTTCACTCACTGAGCAAGAACCAGAAAATGCTGAAATTCTCAGTTCAAACGAAACACAGATGATTTGTTGGTAGAAAATGGACAACGGTCACCTGAAAATTCAATGAACTTGGTCGACCCAGAAATTGGAAACTTGACTGTTCGCAGAGGCGGAGTTTCATCGATGGAAAATGGTACAGAACCAAATGAAAAGGGTGCCCGTCAAATACTAGATGAAAGTTCAATTGGCACAGGCGTTCCGTGTCAAAGTGAAGACGTTAAGTCCGACTTAGTTCCATTGTATGAAACTGCTGCTTCAAATCGGAATGAAATTATTGATCTTATCACCGAACTTCAAGAAGAAAAAATTGACGACGATGTGGCAATCCTTTTCAATCCTAGCTTGGGTATTCCCAAGCCATGGAATGCAACAAAAGACCATGCACTTGTGAAACGCGAAAACGATGTGTTATCCGGTAACATACCGTTTAATAATGAAGTGGGTGTTTTTTAAAAATATTACTTTCAAATATGGATGTGAGATAAAACTATTTGTTTCTAAAATTCACAGAAAGGACATCGTGTGTACAAGGTTGGAGAACGGCTCTTCAAAATCCCGGATGACATTATTCTCACACTCTGCTCATGGAATGAAGCAGACAAAAATGTGGCGGCTTCCGACAAGCATTTTGTTCAGATTGTGCTGTTAAGTTTGGCTGACAAGAACCAAATCGCAAACGCTAAAATTCCAGCTGAGGTCATTGACTTTATAAAAGGTTAACTGAATAAACCGGACCGTAAATATTCAAGTTTTGCAATAAAGTGTTATGTTTTCAGATTTGTTGGTGATTCGATCCGGTGGAGAAGCCCAACGCTGTGATGAACTACCAAAGTACATAGAGGACTTACGTCGCAGCTCGAAAAGCCGTCAATTGAGACCAAAGTGAAATGTGCATGATATCAAAAATCCAAACCAAAGCATTGCCGATAACAAACAAGTGATAGATAATGATTCTCATTTAAAAACGATTCTTTCTTTACATTAGTTTTAATAGTTTTGATAAAGACTGTTTAAAATATGTTTTTTGAGCAGATATATATATATTTTAGTAGACTCTCAGGTAAAAATATGCGAAAAGATTCGCTACATGGTTGACGTAGAATCATATGAGACTAAAACAAAAGCTGTGACTTTTTTAGAATGTAAATAGTAGGTGAAAAAAACAAAATGTTCAACTTAATTTCCGTTTTTTTTCATTTCACAAATAAAGTTTGCGTCATTAAAATTATGAAATAAAAGGCAACAGTTCGTCTACAGTTTCATTCAAATAGGCTTGTGTGAACCGAACGCATTCATTAGCTCCCGTCTTTGGTTCAAACGATGGTTTCATTAAAGTGCAAACATACTTTTCAATATTTATGAAAGAAATATTTCGGCCTGGAATTTCCACCAACGTTCCGTCTAACTGGATCTCATTCCACAAAGCAAGAACTTCTATTCCACGCTTATCTTTACATTTTGGATCTGGTAAAACTGGAACGAAATCCCACGAATATTGCTTAGCCTTCTCGGTTGCTCCAGTAATGTACTTGAATGCAAGTACATTCCCAAAAATGAACTTCGGCCGATCACAAAAACTAGAATCTGCGTTGTTTGAATGAAATACACACCAATCACCAATTTTCAAGTAGACATTTTTCATCACTGGAGACTCATGCGATAAGTCTGATACTGTCGATTCAAACTGTAATTGTCGATGGCATGGTTTTTTTGCGGGGGACTGCCCTTGTACTCGTTGCAATCGATCATTACTCAGAGATTTCTTTGGCGTCGATAAAGCCCATATGTACGTTAATTTTCGAATTGTTTTCCGTTTACCATCCGGACTGTTTATATCAATGAAAGCATTCGATTTTGAATTTGGATTAACAGCTGAATAGTCCTTGAAGCTTGAATACTCCGCCAACTCAGATTCATCATTTTCGGCTGATGCATATGCGTGATCTGTATGAATAATTGTACTGCTGGTTTGAGTAGCAATATTGGCGGCCATAATATTGACTTTATTGAGATGACAGTGTGTCAAGTCATTTTCATCAACATATATTCCAAATTTTGACGCATTTTCAATGGCACACTTTCGAGCTGTCAGTATTGCGAATTGAATTTCTGTATCGGAAGGGAGACTATAAGGTTTGACGTCTGCGTTACCTATTTTGTTCCGTGGAAATGATACAGCTGTGTCGGCCAATTTGCTGTAAACAATCTCATTCATTAATTCCACTCTTCCAATTAAATGAAACAGTTCCAGCAGTGTGAAATTGATTTTGGTGAAGTTGATGGTGCCAAGAGATCGCATTTTACGAAATATCTCTTCACAAGGTTGGCTGCTAAAGAGTGATGGAATGAAAAGTTCGGATTTATTTTCATCTCGGAATTTACGGGCTACGCATATTAGGTTGTGAGCGTTCGTTTCAAGACATGCGTACGCATTATCGCTGATGAAATTTTCTTTCAGATTATAGTCAGGTGATAAAGCTGAAGATGTCGTTAACCAAATTCGCCAGGCACGCATGAAGAATGTGGCATGCCAGATGCGTTGAATGCGCTCTAAAGGAGGCGTATTATCTTCAATTACGCTCGAAACAATTCCTTCACAGATTTTGAAATACATGGCTGTTCCTTCGCTGTCAATAACGTGTTCCTGGAGTGCTTCATAAACCTTTTGTTGCATAACTTTCTGCAAAGACCGAAAATTTTGGCGGTCATCAGGACAAATGTCTTTCATTGTCAATCCATGAATCGATTTGGGTACAGTGTTAATCAAAATTTTCAAGTGTGAACTGGACACAATTTTCGTGCCCATTGGCATAAGAATGGATGCTTTCAAAACACGATTTCTTTCCTTCGTTCCAAGGTGAAGTGTATCCTGCATGCAGCATGCATTGTGACTTAATGTGGCATCGGGTAAGAAATCATTTATAGCGTCAAACATTCCGAAGTTCGTGTTGTTTCTCATACACTTCAGTAATCGTGGATCTCCATCGGCTGAATATCCCTCGATTTCAATTCCAAACCTAATCAGAATAACATAATACAGAAACAATGACAACAATAATTTCATCTTTTCACCCACTTCTTCAATTCTTCAGCGGTCCATTTCCAGCGTTGGAGTACATTTTGTGCCGTAAATGTGTTGTTCGTTCCGAAAATCTGAAGAATAAATGGAGGTAGTTCCGCATTAAAGGCTGCGCAAGCACGATGTAAACATGTGTTGACATTCCCTCTTTCATGTATTTCTGTATCTTCTCAGCGGATTTGGCTAAAAATGTAAATGTAATCGGCATGCCGTTCTCAGAGTTGAACGGCAATACTAAGCCAACGAGTTGATTGGTCAAGGGATCTAATTCAACTTTTGCATTTATCCCACTGCCATCTTCACACAACCAAACACTCATTTTTGAATTTATCTTTTCCAGATAGGTACGCAATTCGTTTGCTCTGAGCTCACCTTCAACTATTCTAGTTTTGTATTGACTGATATAGTGCACTGAAGAAAAGATGGGAAAAAAAAAATTATTTTGTAAAATAATGCAATCCAATTTTAAATTAATAATTGATTGATGCTGCATACAAATTGTGTTTGATTGTGGAATCGGAAGGTTCGCACTTAAAATGTCATAGCACGCTCGGCCGCACATCAAGTATATGTAAGTGGCGAAATCCTGAACATTTTTATTGAATCTATTCCCATTTGGATGTCCATTTGAATTCGATTCAGCTGTATCGATGAGCGCCTTTAACATGAAAGAGAACTGCGACAAATTTGCTGGTTTCACTTCTATTTCTTGTATACCCTTGTTGACATTTTCCATTCTTTTAATTTCATTTGGCAGATTCAAAAGTAAAACTCTATGGCCAGGCAAAAACTCAAAATCATCGTTGTTTTCGTAGCTCGTGTCTTTTAATATGAAACGATTTTTTCGAACATATTCTTCAATCTTATTAATTCGTTCCTCGTTAATGAGTTTTAATATAGTTTCTGTCGTATAGCCAGTTGCCTTCAATATTTTGATGATGCTTTCAGGAAGCTGATCGCTGATGAAATTTAACAATTTTCCAAATACATCTTGTTGCTTTGGCTTCAAAATAATTATATACAGTAATCAATTTAAAATATAAGAAAAAATAAAACAATAACAGTTAGTATTTCTTCAAACTTTTACCATTTTTATCATTAGTTTTTATTAATCAACAGGAAAAAAATTTCTCTTATGCACAAATGATGCTGACAACAAACGTTTTTTCAAATCAAAGTCACCGATACAACAGATTTTGTGACATTCAGCCTATATGACAGAAACCGCATACATATTCTCATTGGCATGAACACATTCGGTACTATGCGTACTATTCGCAACTCCTCGTAGCACACACATATTATGCGCGTCTATGTGCAGCTATGCGGTCACTTTTTGCAGTATGCAAAAGAGTAAAAAGCCCCTAGATTTATAATAAGATCGCTATTTTATTAAAAAGTTAATAAGATCCATCTTATTATTAATAAGATAATCTTATTAAAATATTAATAAGAAAATCGGATTTTATTAACCAATTTAAAAAAAAAAATTGCGAAGAAAAGTTTCATACTAAAAACATATCAAATATCGTCAGATGCATTTTTCTTCAATATTTCGTCGTTTGAGGATATTTGATATGTTTTTAGTATGAAACTTTTCTTCGCAATTTTTTTTGAAAAATGGTTAATAAAATCAGATTGTCTTATTAATAATAAGATGGATCTTACTAACTTTTTAATAAAATAGCGATCTTATTAATAATAAGATAATATGTTAAAATATGGTAGAATCTTATTAATCTAATAATATGTTATGTTTGAGTTATTAACGCCCCGTTAATAATATGTTAATAATTAATAACATTAGTATGTTAATGCCTGTAAATCTATACACCGTTTTCATAGCGTTCAGCTTTTATTCAGATTTTGCCTAGGATATTTATAAGAATTTTCAGAAAAAAACAACAGTACGTTCATGTATTTTATGGAAAATTGTATTATGATTCCGAGAATCTTGATGTGGGGTATTCAAATGAAATGAAACGTCTGATTGTCTTTATTGTCGTCTATAAACTTTATTCTACTCTCTTTCAAAAATGCAAAATAATCAAGTATTGTAAAAACTGAACTTTAATCGAAGAACTGCAAATCAGTCAAATATTTGGAGAATGAACTTTGATTTTAATTAAAGCAAAAAATGTGGACGGAAATAATAAGCTATCTCGACAAAATGTTTAATAAGCAAGTTGAATGAACTGATTTTTTTTTGTTTCTTTTTTGATGAACTTAGACAAAAGTTACCAAACCGAAATCAATTGGTCATTATTGCGATGCAACACTTGAAAACAAGTATCCAAACACTTTAACAAAAACAAAAATGTGTGTATTATTTATTGTGGAAACAGCTGTAGTTTGTTTCGTATATTCTTTTGATGTGGTTTCGTAGTTCGCTGGTATTTTTTAAATTATCTGTTTCGTGCTGATTGATTTTTAGATGGTATGTTGCGGGGTTGTGTCCCAAAATGATGGTTGTGGCTTGTGGCGTGTGGCGTATGTAATCGAGAAAATGCCACAGGAACATCCATGGTTGCAACGTTGCCGGTTCGATGAATTGATACTGTGCTCCGGGGTACAGGCGAGTGAGGATGTATCGTTAATATACGTCCAATGTTTTGCCATGATTGCCCTCCCCGTGTAGACTGTATAGTGAACTGTGGTGTAATGGCCAAGAAAGCTGGCCCGGTCGCTGATATGTTATTTGCAGATCGTCTCGTGGCTAGAAGTCGTTTGTATCGCTCTTGTTTTTGTCCATAGCAGACTGGATGCATATTGAATGGTATGGTTCTGTTTGCGTTCACCAAATTTATAATGAACATATCGATTGTCAAATCATTTAAGAATTCTGTTCCAACAATTTGATTTGTGATTGATTCTAGATCTGTATTCTTTGTAGTTTCACACAAGTCTTCGATTTCGTAGTAAAATCCATCCTCTTCCATCTCGGGAAAATCCACATTGTTGAGAATAAATGAGACTTCAGAGGCGCAACAATTCACAATTTTTAATCACATTCGCTATCAGAATCACTATTCAATACCGATTGGATACGAAAAAAAGGTGGGTTAGCGGGTTCTAGGTTGTTCCTGCGCCCCTATTATTTTGATGAAATAAATTGAGTGGGAGTGATAAAATCCACCTGGGAGCCTATTTTGTGTACCTCCCGAGCAAAAGTTCGATTTTTCAAGGAATTTTGAACTAACATACCGATTTAATACCAAAAAGGTGGGTTAGCGAGTGCTAGGTTGTTCCTGGCCTCTAATATTTTGATGAAATAAATCGGGTGGGCATGATAAAACCCACCTGGGTAACCTATTTTGGGTACCTCCCGAACAAAAGTTCGATTTTTTGAAGGTTTTTCATAGGCTAGGTACCCTAGGGTACGTCTGGGGTGGCTGGAAATTTAATGGTTTCCAAGTCTAATGAAGCACAAACGTTTGGTACTTGCAGAATTTCGTTTCCTATTCTGGTATTTGAGCAATCGTGCTAACAAATTTTTTCGTACAGCGTACAGCGTACAGCGCACAGCGTACAGGGTACGACACACCCACATTAATATAGCAAAATAACCACTGCATCGTGCTTTTTGGTGTCGAAAATGGATAGAAAAATGGTTTTTCGGGGTACCTAGGTTTTGGAGTGATTACAATACTTTTACTCACGACATGGGCGTGCGAAAAAGTAATTATCAATTTTGGTCATTCAACTGCACAGACAGCACTATCGGATAACCCTTGTCCAATTTTCAGCCAATATATCAATCCATCCATTTTTTCGGACAACTTCACTCATATTGTCTTATTTTTTGGCCAACCCTACTACTATTATACATTTAGCACTTGGAGGTAAATTAGTATGAAGTTGGCCACAAAATGAGACAATATGAGTGAAGTTGTCCGAAAATATGGATGGATTGTCATATTGTCCGAAAAAGAGACACCTATTGAAAATTTTTCGTATCTGTGTGGTTCCAGAATTTGTAAAGCAGCGGTTGTATGTTTCCTAATGTAAAAATACCTTCGAAACATGATAGAATGTGTTTTATCACAATCCAACCATTAGTTTTGTCAACGTGGACACATTTTGGAAATTTTCATATAATTCTACAAATTACATACAAAATACATTGGAACAATAGAGCAGAAAAAAATACTATATGAAAATCGAAAAAAAATTTAAACTTTTTTTTTCGACTGTTGCCTATTTCGGATCGTCTACATGGGAAGTTTGTATGAAATCCTCGGAACGCGGGTTCACGCCGCTGTGAATACATTGGTTTATATAGTGAAATCTATACATGGCCAAAACACGGACGCACAACACCCATTCTATTTCGCTCACACTTACGTGCAATTTTTACCCGTATAACAAAGTAGTCTGCTTTACTGTTAAAAAGATGTGCGCAGTAAAGAAACAAGAACGTACATGTTTCAGCAACGTTAAAGTGCACGTAAGTGTGAGCGAAATAGAATGGGTGTTGTGTTAAAATGAATCATCATACCAATGGACTCAAAACTGTATCAAGTCATGCATATTTTTCCAAAACAGTACATTGAGCGCGTCGCCGAACAAAGTGATACAACGTTCTGTTACTGGAACAAAATGAAACACTTGCCGCGCTTCGAAACAAAGCGCAACGTGAATAAAATAGTAGCCAACGATTTCATGCTTCATATTGATCCAATAACAGATTGGTGTTTCACTTTGTTCGGCGATTTTTTTGCGTTTCGTATTCATCGGCGAAGAGTCAATACGTTGTTTTTATGCTCACGGGTTCAATTGTAATAGCTATTACTTGACCCGTCCGTTACAATATTAACATGTTACCTAACATTAACGGTAATAAAATTCTGGAAGTGGGTTTTGGTGGATCCTCAGGATCGTTCAAAACTGCTCCCGGTTCTGGAAGTGGGTTTTGGTGGATTTCTTCGTTTTCTTTTAGTCACTCCATCTTCAGGATGGATCAGACTGGGTTTGACAATGCCCTGGTCCATCCTGAGGATCCACTTCCAGAACCAGGAGCGGTTTAGAACAATCCTGAGGATCCACCAAAACCCACTTCCAGAATTTTTTACCGTTAATGTTAGGTAACATGTTACATTTGGCATTACATTGCGTGTGTAATGTTGGAAAATCATATTAATAATGTTAGAATTCTGGCATTACCGTCAATGTTAGGTAACATGTTAATATTGTAACAGACGGGTCAAGTAATAGCTATTACAATTGTAATGCCAAAATTTAGCATTACCGTTAATGTGTTACGATTGCAATGCCAGTCATTTGGCATTACCGGTAATAGCTATTACAATTGTAATAACATTACAGGAAATGTTTGTTAACGTAATGCTACTACCTACTACATTTGTAATGCCGGTAAATCTGTAAGCACTATTGTGTTGTTGATTGCCACAGTAATGAATTCATTCAGCGTGGTTGTTTTTTCATGTTTCGGTGTTGGATTTTTAGTCGAATTAGCACTACCGCGAGGTGTGCTATTTAGCTTTGACGGTTTAATTATCCCGCCGGTTGTACCGCGTGTGCTTGCGAGAAATTTTTTCGCAGCATTCGTGATATTTGGTGTTTCGGTTTGTTTTGATGGCGAGCGTAGAATAGCGTCCTCGTCTGAAGTTGCTATTTCGCTCAGACCATCAAGTTCCACGTCTGCTATGCTTTTTTCCATCTCTTCGATAAGAGATGGCGCTGTTGAGAGTGGACGGTCGGACGATATGAACCAATAATGTTTGGTTATGTCACTAAATCCACTTGCTTCACCGCACAACACTAGCACAACACAAACACGAAATTACACAAAAAGATTTTGTTTTTCCAAAAAACTCCACTGCCCACGGTGTGGGCATAGGTTCTGACGACTGCGCGCCAAGGGAGGGTAAATTTTCAATTTCTGATCAAAATGTAGGGGTGTAATTTCTAGGGGCAAGTGGGGAAATTCGAGACACGTCTGAATTTCGCCGCAAATGAATAGTTTCACACATGAAACCAATTGTCATCGTTTTCTTTTAGTCAAACCTCATTTTTGTATTAGCAGTCGAAGAAAGTGCACGTGTTGTTAGCTCTGTGCGATATCGACGTGAAACAAACTTGAAATATATTAAAATTGAGTGTGCGTGCCTACATCGTTTTCACAACATTTTTTAAGGAATTTATTCAGGTAAATATGTTCATAGTTATCGTGTAACATTATTATTTCGACTCACAAAAGGAATTTTGCATGAAAATTCATCGAGTGACCAAAACACGATTACACACCAAAATTTCGGAGGGGAATGAGTAATCTAGATACAGTGCGAAATAGCGATTCCAACTGTTTTTGGATGAATTTACACTGATTTTAGGGGAAAATGTGTAATTGCTTATGCGAACGTTCAAGTGGCTACTATTTATATACGTGTCAATACATAGACACGCACTGGTCACCGAGTCTGTGCATTTGTATGTATTGAACGAGTTGCTGTGTGCAACATTTACCATACATACAACTGCACAGGCTTGGTGACCAGTGCGTGTCTATTTATTGACACGTATATGAATAGTAACTACTTGAGCGTTCGCATAAGCAATAACACATTTCCCCCTAAAATTAGTGTAAATTCATCCAAAAACAGTTGAAACCGCTATTTCGCACTGTATCTAGATTACTCATTCCCCTCCGAAAACTTACAGTGTATGTTGTAAACCTTAGTGCGTGGGGAATTTCGGAATACCCTACATACAAAAATTTGGTAAAGTGATTTTTAATTATTTTCAAGTTGATATCGCATTTTTTATGCATATTTATTATATTTCATGCAAAATTTAGACAAATTATTCATTACAATTCATGCGATCGGGCTGTTCACTTGAAATGCACTAAAATGATTGGCAGCTAGTTCACAGGCAACAATTACAAATCCGACTGATGACAATCGCCATTTTTGAACTTATTCCTCATTAAAATTAACTCTTCTGTCATTTCTTAGCTCTTCATAAAAGTTTCGCATCGAAATTGTTTCAGTTTTCTATCCATTTATGAAGTGTCTCGAATTTCCCCACCATTTTTGAAAATCGAAAAATCAAGGGTTTTTCGCCAACAGGGCAAATTTTTTCATCCGATTTGATTTCAAACAAGCGACAAGTGCCAAAAGTTAGGTTTTTACACGTACTATATCGTACGAGTTTAAAATTTGGAATTTTTTTTCAGCATGTTATTAATTTTAATAAAAGTGTGTCTCGAATTTCCCCACTTGCCCCTAATTTTTTCAAAAAAATCAAGGGGGTAGATTCCACAACCCCTGCACCACACTAACAAAACAAAGTAAAACACGAATTTGCGATGAGCGCATTCAGTGAAGTTCATTTCAATTCTTTACGTCATTAGACGCACTCATGAACGCGACAAATTGAACGCATCAACAATGTTCCGTAATGAAAGAAACATTTTTTACTTATAAAATTGATGTTTATCACGTGCTACGCTCTCACAAAAATCAATTTTGCACATTCGTGACATTTAAATTTTTTTTGTCTACTTTATTAACAAATATAAAAAAGATTCAATAATACATTGAACGATCTGTGTCACAACTTTTGGCACTTGTCTCGTAGCGCTAGAAGTGAGCTGTCAGACGCTTAGATGCAGGACCTTCGGTAGATTCTAATTTTTGTAAAGAAAATTGCGACGTAAATCATTTCAAAAACCATTTTCCTAAGTATGAAACAACCGCAGGTATGAAGCGACAACAACAATATATTCAATGTAAACATGACACGAGCTCTACTGACACAACTATGGTGGTGATAGTTGAAAATTTCAAACTCGTGTGTATGCACAACCAATAATCAAGTAGCAATGCTAGCGTGTCTGTACTGTGTGTATATATTGACAACTCAACGTGTGTTGTGTGTATGATCTCTAGAGGCGGGTCGAATATTGTCGTCAGTATGGATTTCATAGGCCCGAAAAGAACATATTTATTGAGTGAGATTTGAATTTATACTACAAATAGTATAGCAACTAGTATAGGACTATTACGGATTGTGATTTGTTATTACAAAATTCGGTTGAAATCCATTAAAGATGTAAACGATTTTTCGCGAAAATGGGTTTTCGCGAATTCGTTCGTTCGTTTGCGAATTTAACGAAAACGAACGAAAATGAAAGAAAAAAAAATTTCTCGAACAAAAACGAACGAAAAGTTTGATATTGTTATTCGAACGCGATCGAAAACGAAAATTGAATTTTCTCTGCGAAACGAAAACGAACAAAATTAACGAAAAAACCAAAACACGAACGAAAAAAACGAAAAACAATCGTTTTTTTGGGATTAAAAAAGATTGAAAAAGCGATAATCAATTCAATTTTGTTTAAAAACCGTTTCTTTCAACATTATCATGTATTTTGTGTTTGTTCTTTTTTGTTTTGTTCTCATAGGTTCTGACACCAAAAATTTCAGGGGGGGTCAAACCAAAAATTCCTTTGGGGGTCAAAAAAATCAATTCTATCTAGTGTAAAATCATTTTCATATTCAATCCATTCTATCTAGTGTTAATGTTCCCTTCGCAGCAAAATTTAGGAGCAAAAAAAAAGCTCCGAAAATGGCAATGGGTCCGAAAAAATCGTTGGGGGTCACATTTTGCCAGGGGGGTCAGGATCAACGAGATCAGACTATGTCAGAACCTATGTTTGTTCTCGTTTTTATTTTTTGTCCTCTTAATTTTTATTCGCGAACAAAACACGCATACACCAAATCAAAATCCTATGAAATAAACAACATTTGAAAAAATCAAAATGATTTTGTGTCCATTTAGAATTTTAAATGTTCAATTATGCCTACAGCATTGTATTTTCAAGTCGATTCATTATTCCTCCAATGGATATTATCCATGCATTTGCCACATTTTTCACTAGATGGCAGTTCTACGGTGTGAAATATACACGAGTTTTTTTTTTAATTCGAAAGTGGCCGAATACTTTTTTGACTGACTGTACATTTTTCATTGTGTCTTGGCGAAAAGTTTTTTCCTCAGAAATATGGGGAGTCTTCTCAGTCAAAAACATTAAAAAATGCATTTTACTTTTTCGCAGGCCCATGTCGTGGACTGCGTAAAAGTATTGCATTTGGCCCAAATTTTAAGACACCCCAAAAATATGATTTCTATCCGTTTTCGAGGCCGTAGAACACGAAAAAATGGGTTTTAGAGCGATGTTTTGTGAGTCTGTTCCACGTCGTACGTTGTACGTTGTACGTTGTACGTTGTACGCAAATTTGTTAATGTAATTTGTTAACACGATAGCTCAACGACCAGTCGAGATAAATGAGATCTGGTGATCAGGCCCGTAGCGTGGTAGGTGCGAGGGGATGCGAAGCATCCCCGAGCCGGATTTTCGCATCCCCGAGCGAGATTTGTGTATTTGCAAAGCTAAATAATTTTAATAATCGTTCTTTCGCTGAATTTTTTTTTGGCAAAGTCAAAGTTTTCCTCAGGAAAAAAAATCCAAACAGTATTTTTTCAAAGTTCAATAAATAATAGTCATCAGAATTCAATGGAAATTTTCTAAATCATTTTTTGATCAATACATTGTTTCTGTTTCATATATTTTTTATTTCTATTGACTAGATCGAGAGGAGAGTAAGTTCATCTGACTTTGTTATGAAAGAGTAGAGTAAGTTTCTTTCGACTCAAAAATGGTTAAAGGCGAGTATGTTCATTTTTGGCGGGTCCTCGCGGTTTTCCACGGTTTCCGCGAAACTGATAAGAGATAACAACTTGGTGTCTTCGACAAAGTTGTAGCACTCGAGGTCTTCTATAACAATGTTGAAGTCAGTTATCTCTTATCTCTTATCAGTTCCGCGAAAAGCGTGAAAAATTATAAGAAAAAAAAGTTCAATATAACATTTGCTTTTTTATGTGCGCAATTTGCGCGCAACTGATAAGAGATAAGAGATAGATGTCTTCAGCAATGTTATAGAAGACCTCGAGTACTACAACTTTGCCGAAGACATCATGTTGTTATCTCCTATCAGTTGCACGAAAACCGTGAAGACCGCAGAGGCTAGACGGTACTACAACATACTCTACTTTAACGCCAACAGAATCATCAGAAAACATACTCTCCTCTTTCAAAATATATTAGAATTTTTTCACATCCTCTCGATCTAGTCAATAGATTTGGTAACATTTCTTTGGCAAACAAACTTTGTTCGATCTTCATCATTAATATAATTGCACTCTACTTCCTTTCTTGTTATTGAACGCTTTCATGATGTCATCAATAGAAATGTTGTTCAAACGTTTGTGCTCGAAAGCGATGAAAGCTAAATTGCGCATACATTCATTTGTCATGGAGAGGCGAGATGGAATGTCAATTTGAGCCAATGCAGAAAATGAAGTTTCGCAGACCGCAGTACTGCACGCAAAAGTTTCGACAATTGCAAACAATTTGTAAACTTCTGGATAAAGGTGTCAACGGACAAATGGACGGACAGCCTACTTTTTTACACAAGTGACCAAAATTATGTCTAAATGTACGAATAATGTGGGAAGCTATATACCAAATTGTAGGTTTTTAGGTTGTCTTTCCATCGATATATAAATATTACAGTTATTTTGAAGATTTGGTGACAATTTTGAGGCGAAAAAGCTGGATAGGCAGATTTTTCAAACGGACGGACGGACAAATTTTGGTTTTGTCCGTCCAAAAAATTTCGTTAGAAAAATTTCAAAATAACTGAAACATTCATATATCGATTGAAAGAGGACCTAAAAACCTACAATTTGGTATATATCTTTCCATATTATTGGTACAATTAGACATAATTTTGGCCACTTGTGTAAAAAAGTAGGCTGTTTGTCCGTTTGTCCGTTGACACCTTTACTTCTGGAAATGCTTTCCGCATTTCATACAACACCGTTAAAACGTTGAACTGGGACTTATTTTTTGCAGAGGACTTTTCCAACTCCTTTCTTTTAAATTCAATGTATTTCTTGGCCGCTTTTAATTCATATTCTGGCGGAAATTTTATGCCAAGCTTTTCAAGCGGCTTCAATTGATCGAGTTCCATATTTGGAGAATCCGACAGTGCTAACAGAATTTCGTTATTTTCGGTAAACCGTGCATCAGATTCAGCCAATGCCATGTCAATAACTTCATTGTAGCTTGAGGTAATTTGGTCGATTTCATCGGATCGTTCGCCAATACTTTCTTCAACAACGAAATCTCCCAAAAGTCCCGATCTTCTACGATTCCTCATTGGACGTGATAAACTAGCTTCCCGAACAACATCAACCGATTCAGAAATAAGTTGATTCGCATCATTCATAAATTGCTCGCACTTTTCGTGGGTGCGATAATTAGCGATCGTTCCTTTTGCGATTTCTACTACCGGCATAGCTCTGTGGTAACTCATTTCACGACTTTGAAAAATAGCGTCAGCTGGAGTCAGAGCTGTCAACAGTTCATCTATAAAAACCAAATGAAACACAAACGTCTTCTGTGTTATGACACTAAGAATACCAATACATGTGGCAATATCATCGCCATTCAAATCAATGCGATTGTATTTATCATTTTTCGCTTTTTCCAACGTTGCAACGATTTGTGCATAATTTTCCCGCACTGCTTTGGTTGCTTGGGAATGGCCAGTCCAACGTGTATCTATCAATCGCTTTACTGCAGTAAAAATATTTCTTTTTGGATATGTTAGCGTAACTCAGCAAAGCGATGACGACCGATGAATTTCTTCGAAAAAAATCGTTTGTTTATAGTTTGATATAAACAAGCATCAGCCGAAATTATTCTGAGTAGCATTTTATGTAATCAATACACTGCATATGGATTTGCTTGGAATAACTCACGGCTTACCGCAGTTAATATACGAGTCGCTACGCGATTCGCTATGCAATGACGAATTTTTTGATGTAAACAGAACATTGAATACAGAAATCGCTAATTTTGCTTACAATATTCTTTATCAAATAATATCAACATTTTTTCGTTATGCAACGAACAAATGTCGTATTTTAACAGCTGTACATGGTGCCTCTCTTCAGATTTTTCTACTTTTTTTTCAAATTAAAGATTGGATGCGCCGCATCCCCGGCCGAGCAGGCCACGCTACGGGCCTGCTGGTGATGGCAAAAGTTTGGGCTTGTTTAGACTTAGAAACCATTAGATTTTCACCCACTTCAGATATAGCCTTAGATAACCTAGCCTATGGCCAACCTTTGAAAATCCCTGAAAATTCTTACTTTTCTATGGAAGATACCTAAAATAGCCCCCCTACATGGTTTTCATCATATCAAACTGCTATTATTCCATCAAAATATTGAGAATTAGAGAGCAAGACTTTATCATTTTCCCATGATTTCAGTATCAAATTCGAATTTGTAGGTAAAAATATTGAAAATTTCCGAAATGGTCACACTTTGCGTACAAAATCGGTCATAGCTCACAAACTAACCACCTTATAAAGATTATTGGCAACTATATATCACTTAATTTTTTATGAAGAATCGATTTCCAGTTCAATCGGCCGTATCTGAAGTGGGGTCAAAAATGCAATTGTTCGCGGTGATATTTTCAACTCGCAATATTTTTTCCACTTGGAATAAAATGTTTGTGCATAAAGCTTGCAAAACGCATACGATTCAGAAATTTCATCTCGCAAACTCCAGTCTTTGTTATAAAATAACAGTGCTATTTGAATAACATAATATTTATTTCTCTACGGCTTTGGTATCATTTCTACATTTTCGTTCCAAATCCCTTGGAAAATACCACTTTTGTATGAAAGTTAAAAGAAACGTTTGAATTCATTTTAATCCAACATTTGAGCATTTTTCCAAAAGCCGTGACGCGATAATTTCTAAATATCACTAGTTTTGAAGGGCATTTTAATATTAAGATATAATTTTTTTATTCATTGATATCTAAATTTTATACGAATAAATACAAACATGACTTTCATTTGAAAGATCTGATTTTAAATCAAACCATTTGAAATAGTTCTGTATGTTTTGATAAATTATTTGTATTGATAAATTATTTGTAATTTTATTATTTATTTTTTGAATTGATTGTGAAACAGATCACTGAATATAGAGAGTATTTGGATCCCACTGCGAAAAAGTTCGTCTTACTACGGTAAGACCATTTATTTGGGTTACCTCCTGAACAAAAATTACATTTTTCATAGATTTTAGTATCAAATTATCATTTTTTGTTCGGGAGGTACCCCAAAAATGCATTTTTCAAAGTTTTTGACTGAGAAGACTCCCCATATTTTTGTGAAAAAATAATTTTCCACCAAGACGCCAATCCCGAAAAATATAT
The DNA here is from genome assembly GCF_009176505.1 of Sitodiplosis mosellana. Classification (NCBI taxonomy): domain Eukaryota; kingdom Metazoa; phylum Arthropoda; class Insecta; order Diptera; family Cecidomyiidae; genus Sitodiplosis; species Sitodiplosis mosellana. Next base: position 3,413 of record NW_022600654.1, on the reverse strand, counting down.
ATTTGAGGATTTTTTGACCAAAAGTCGATTTTTTGAGAGTTGAAATCGAACCAACCGAATATTAGGCTAGAAATAGGTGAAAACATCACTCGAATTGGTCATGTAGCTACTCAAAATGTTCGTGAGGGATCGTATTAGAAGTTAAAAGGAAGCAAAGGTAGAAATTGCTTGCTCTATGGGGTGATTCAGCCATGGAACCGAAGCTCATGGGCGTGATTCACTCATTTGTTTAAAAACAATCGCAATTTTCGACGCTAAAACCATATAAACATATGTAAAATGATACTACAAATCGATTCTACGTCCAAAATTAGTTGGAAATAGACTCGTAGTAGGTCACTGTAAGTGAGTTTTTTATGCCATAAGTGTAATTTTGTATCGATCTTTCAACCGATCGATAGTTTCATGAGGAAATGTCAATTTTTGACTAAATTTGTAGGAAAATCGGTGTTCAAGTGTTCAGTTTGACGAAAAAATGTCGTAAGAGGCCATTTTTGACCATTTTTCTCAACATCACTGATAAACAGTGATAAATGGGTCGTTCTTGATATCAATCCACCAACTTACCAAAACGAAATATGAAGTTCAACGTCATTCGTTCCGTACTAAAATCTGAAATTCATGTGTAGAATCGTTTATTTCAAATAGTGATGGGCAATATTTACCCACCCGAATAAATACCGGGTATTTATCGGGTATTTACCCGAAGGGCTGAATAAATACCCAAAAATGGGTATTTATGGGTATTTTTAAAATAGGTGATTTCTTTGAATTTTTGTTGAATTCAAATCAGATTATTCAAGTTTTTGTTCGATAATGTAGCGTAATATGCAAGTTGGTCTCATTGGCACCGAAAAATAACCGCAAAATCAGACATTTGGTTGTGTTGCTCATGCACTGAATTTACTTTCCTCGAGCGAAAATTTTTCAAAGCAAAAAAAGTCACGAATAGAATAAAAATGCCACGTCCTGTATAGTTTATTCAGCCAAAAGCAACGTGAAATGGAGACCCATGTGACTCTTAAACTACCCTCTGAAACTCGATGGGTATACGAACTACAGGCTCTCGAATCGTTGATCGCAAAAAAAGGAATTTTACGGTTAATGGTAGCTGATCCAGACATTTCAGCCGATTTTGATTAAATAAACGCGAACGATGAAGAACCAGAATTGCCAGGCGATGTGAAAATATTCATATTGGACGATCAATTTTGGTTAAAATTTGAAGGACCTCACGAAATATTGAACACAATTGGAAACTAATGACGTAGTTATTCATAAATCACATAAACTATCGAGCAATATGTTCGCAACAGTGGATTCGTTGGCTAAATCTTCGAATGTTTTTAATGCTTGCAATAAAAAAAATGCTGACAAATCTGTTCAAGAGCGCAAATATAAAATAATGAAACCGATCAAGATAGGTGCAGCATTAGTTTTATTGTTTTATCAGCCAAAAAAGTAAAACTCGACGAAGAAGCGGTGATGACTCAATTGATAAATTATCGAGTAAAAGCAAAAAGAACGAGGAGAACGGTTGCATTCTTGACAACTTTGACATTTTGATGTACACACACATATAAAAACATATGGCGGATTGGAAAACGTCAGCAATGAACTAAACTATCACTTGGTGTAGCAAGTTCATTGAATGTGTGAACGGGTGGCAATATTCGATGACTTCAAAATCATATGAAAAACCACACAAGTGTTGACAGTGCAAACTCACGATTTTTCAAAATATTTCTTTGAAAAACAAATCGTGGATGAAGGCTTTGCAGAGCCCGAATATCAACAATAAAAGAAAATAAATGAATATAATTCCCAAACAAATAATGTATATAAAATGAATGGCGTTTTCAATCTCACCACTGTTCACCATAATCAGTCAAAGCATTAATGTTAATGACGCATGACAAAGTGACTTTGACAGCACACGCATATGAATTGTTGTCATGTTTACAGTCGGAAACGTCAATGCAAAATCTCCAGTATCCAGTTTCACTCTACTTTCGTAACGTTGGTGAAAATAGCATTAAATTACAAAATGCCAATTGCATGATGTGCAATGAGTGTTTTTTGTATTGGCACGGAATGAGAAATCAAATCTACCGCTCATTTCATGAGAAGTAGCTGCGTGACCGTTTCTGTTAGTCACTTCTTTTTCGTCTGTGTGTCATTCCTCCAATCGTGATAAGACTTTACTCAGCAAATTGCATTCGAAGCGAAGAAAAAGCAATATTCATCATTTTTGTGTATGCACACAATAGCAGCGAATGGAATCCCATGTAAACTGATACACCCATAGATACCCAAGCAAAAATTCACACTGAATTGACGTTGCGTTAACGCATATCTGACACTGTTCCCACACGGTTTTGAACGTCAAACCGTGTGGCTATAGTATAGTAGAGTGTGAAGTCGTTTGACACCATTTTTGATGTCAAATAACCGTGTGGATGCAGTTTATGTTTGTATTGGACAGTGTGGAAGTCCGCCACACTGTTTTACATTTAAAACCATGTCACCGAAGTGTATGACCGTTGCGTTATCATGGCGAATTTTGAAACCGTTTTTGGTGTCGACTCTTGATACCTGAATAAACTTACACTGCATCCACACGGTTATTTGAAATCAAAAATGATGTCAAACGGCTTCACACTCTATTATCACAATGCTACAAAAATAAAAAAATTTCATACGCAAATTTTCTGTTTCTGATTTTCTGTTAGTATGGGGCCTCCCAATTCCAAAAAGGCGATAATTTTGATAATCCCAGGCATTGTCGCTGAGCTACAGCCACAAATGTAAAAAAAGTCAATTTTGGGTGTACTCCTCAACGTTTTGAGCCATAAATCGAGGACCGTTCAAGATATTTCAAAAAATAGACATGCATTGGAAAGGTGGGAATCGGACGCAAATTTTAAGTGTCTAATATTTAAAATCGGTTGACAATTGTGGCCGCTACGGGCTCACAAAGACACTCTTCCGCTGTTTTTTTTCCCGATTTTCTCACACTTATCGGCCCATATCTCAACAACCAGTTGAGATTTTTACAATTTTTTACATACTCATTTTAGGCACTGATAAGATAAAAAATTTAAGCCATAGAACTCTTAAATCGAACAACAAATGTGGAAGATATAAGGGAAAAACTATGAAAATTTTCGGAAATTCTATAAAAATGTACTTTGTCTCATTTTATCGGCCATATCTCATAAACTATTGAAGATATTCCAAAAAGTAGACATGCGTTAGAAAGGTGAAGACAATGCGCAAATTTTGAGTGTCCAAACTTTGAAATCGGTTCACAATTGTGACTGCTATGGCCTCGCAAATCGATTAATTCAACGATTTTTTCTCAATTTTCAACATTTTTGTACATTTTTCATGCAAAAAATCACCGTTTTTTT